>NC_045754.1:22643536-22644040 GCF_008692095.1 Etheostoma spectabile
AGATTATGACTGTGTCAGATAAAAGTAAGAGCCTTGCAGTGGGAGGTGGTCAAATATGCCAGTTTTCTCACTTACTCAAGAAAGGAATTGCTGGCTCTGCGCACAAAAGGGACAAGCCAGGATACGTCACCCTATCGCGGCGGAGCTGAGAAGGAGACCCAGGGGCTGCAAGGCTGGGGCTAAGCTAAAGGCCGAGTTAGTGGAGAACCAAAGGCGCTACAAGTTATTGATTCCCTCCGTGAACTTGCTGCTGAACAAGATCAACGAGCTGTTTGCACTGAACAACCAGCAGATCTAACGTGAGACCAGCTTCTTCATCTTTACGGCGACATGGCTAAACCACCTTCTACTGGATGCTAACATAGACCTGCAGGGATTCACTGCTGTGAGAGCCGACCGAGTCACCAAGGCGATTGGAAAAAGCAACGATGGGAGACTCATCATGCACAGTATGTCAACAACCGCTGGTGTAACCCAAGACAGCCTCATGTTGCCGGGACCTCG
>NC_045754.1:22644050-22644305 GCF_008692095.1 Etheostoma spectabile
CCGTTAGCCTGCGGCCATACTATCTGCCGAGGGAGTTCAGCCATGGGATTACTCTCTGTGTTTACATCCCTCTGAGAGCGGACGCAGCCGCTGCCTGTGAGAAGATCCACTCTGTCACAGCAGCGCTGCAGACACAGAACCCTGAGGCCTTCATGATCATCTCAGGGGACTTTAGTCATGCAACTTTGGACCCTACTTTGGCCGTTTTTCACCAGGTTGGGGACTGTCCTACCAGAAACAACAGGACAATTGATC
>NC_045754.1:22644315-22653870 GCF_008692095.1 Etheostoma spectabile
TAATGTGAGGGATGCATACAGAGCGGCTCCCCTCCCCCCAATGGGGAAGTCTGATTTCCAAAAACAGTCTGTGACAACTCGCACCAGCAGGAGGTGGTCCCCTGAGATGGACAGTGCCCTGAGAAACTGTTACACCACAGTCTGGGATGTGCTGATCAACCCACATGGTGAGGACATAGAGGGGATGACACATTGTCTGACAGACTACCTGAACTTCTTTGCAGACGTAGTCTCCCCCATTAAGACTGAAGAAGCTGAGGACAGCTACAGGAGAAAGGTGGACCAGAAGCTGTGGGTGAACAACATGAGGGAGGTCTGAGAAGGTGTGAGGACCATTACAGGTCACAACACAAAGACCAGAACTACAGGGGGCATAATGGAGAAGGTACTGAATGACTTCTTCAACAGGTTTAACCAGCCCTTGTCCCCTCCACCCCCACCGCAGCCATCTCTCCTTCTTCCCTCTACACAAATCTCCCCCAACACCACAATAGACCCCTCTACACCCCTCCCCCCTGACACCACAATACCCCCCTCTACCCACCTCCCCCCTGACACTACAATACCCCCTGGTGGCTGCTTGATCACCAGGTTAGTCTGGATCACTAGCTTAGGCTGAATCTCATTTCTCTATCTTACCCCTACCCCTTACCCCTATGTCTTGTGCGTTCACGTGAAACCTAGTGCTGTCCCAATCATTTTTTTGATCGAGGGGTAAGGGGTACATGGCCCTTGGAACCATAGACAGTGAATGAAAAAAATCAAGGGAGAATGTGAGCTTACTTGAAACCGAGGGGTAGAGATATACATGGTGCAACAGGCAACAATGGCTGCCGCATTGACCAGAGAGACCCAGAAATGTAAGTATTTTCGGCTTAAATAATTGATTTAAAAATTACGGCTATGTTAGTCTGGTGGCTGCTGGATCACTAGGTTAGTCTGGCTGCTGGATCACTAGGTTAGTCTGGCTGCTGGATCACTAGGTTAGTCTGGCTGCTGGATCACTAGGTTAGTCTGGCTGCTGGATCACTAGGTTAGTCTGGCTGCTGGATCACTAGGTTAGTCTGGCTGCTGGATCACTAGCATATCCAAGAAGAACACCTCCATGCTGGGTAAACTGATCAAGCGGGCCGGCTCTGTGGTCGGCATAAAGCTGGACTCAGAGAGGAGGACACTGGACAAACTGATGGACATTATTGACAACGCCCCCCCCACACACACACCATCATCAGCAGCCTGTTCAGCGGAAGGCTGCTTAGCGTAAAGAGGACAGAACAGGAAGGAGGAGAAGCTGTGCAATTAAGTCATTATTAATCTACTCACATTCATACCTGGACACTAACTGCTCTTAACTATTACTTTATAATTTATGCTGAATGTCTTATTTATTTAAAAAAATCCTGAGCCTGAAACTTTTTCTTTGGGGGGGTGTCCACAGTGTAATATTTTGATATGCACTCATTAAAGTTAATTTAACTGGCAAAACAGTTAAATCGTTTACACAATTATCAAGAAGTAAAGTTTTGGATACATTTTTACTTCTTCCAGCCATATACTAAATTAAGAGTCAACGTAGATTTTCATATTGCAATAATATAATCCTACATTAAATCATTGTGAAAACAAAATTTTCTAGATGTGTTGTTACTTTGACCAGATCATCATCAAAAAAGCAAATTAGTACATTCAGGATTCTGTGCATGTTGACATTAGTTTTGAACTCCTTTCTCAACTAAAGCTGTATCTACATTTTTTAACCGCGTTACCACGAAGACCACACACACACACACCGCGCTCTCGCATTTTGGCAAGGACCCGCCCTAATTTGATAGAACTCGTTTCATTGGTAGGTAGAAGTTCGATAATTTATTAAACCTAGCGCATTAAAAACAAATCCCGTGTGGACTTTTTAATTTATTTATTTTTCTAAAAAAGTCGTAGCCCAGAGATCCGGCACCAGGCCCGAATACTTTAAGCTCGGTGTTATATGACACACACACAAAAATCATTAAAAGAGCTCTCACACACACACACACACACACACACACACACACACACACACACACATTTCGTACAATACGGTGTAAATATTAGGGATGAGCGAGTACAGCATTATCTGTATCGTATCTGTTTACCACATGATATCGTATCCAGATCCGTACTCGGAGTGGGCGGGGCCTAAACCGGAAGTGGTCATATTTAACCAGGAAGTGGGTCAGGTTCTCTTGAAATGTGCGGGCTTTTACCGGTATGTTAATTTAAGCATGCAATTGATATGAGTTGATCAAAAATAGTTATATTTATTGCTGATTTGAACTATTTACATGACAGCATCAAGCTTCAGCTCTAAATCTGAGGCCATGGTTCTCAGCAGGAAACCGTGGAGGGCTTTCTCCGGGTGGGGAGTGAGTCCTTACCCAAGTGAAGGAGTTTAAGTACCTTGGGGTCTTGTTTGCGGGAGGAGACCATGGAGCGTGAGATTGGTCGGAGAATCGGAGCGCGTGCGTGGTATTACATTCTGTTTATCGCGTTGTGACGAAAAGAGAGCTGAGCCAGAAGGCAAAGCTCTCGATCTACCGGGCATTTTTGTCCTACCCTCACCTATGGTCATGAAGGCTGGGTCATGACCGAAAGAACGAGATCAGGGTACAAGGGCCGAAATGGGTTTCCTCAGGAGGGGGGCTGGTGTCTCCCTTAGAGATAGGGTGAGAAGCTCAGTCATCCGAGAGGAGCTCGGAGTAGAGCCGCTGCTCTTCGCGTTGAAAGAGCAGTTGAGGTGGTTCGGGCATCTGGTGAGGATGCTCCTGGGCGCCTCCCTGGGAGGTGTTCCAGGCACGTCCAGCTGGGAGGAGGCCTCGGGAAGACCCAGGAATTGGTGGGAGATATATCTCCAACCTGGCTGGGAAACCTCGGGATCCCCAGTCGGAGCTGGTTGATGTGGCTCGGGAAAGGGAAGTTTGGGGTCCCCTACTGGAGCTGCTGCCCAAGACCCGAACCGGAAAAGCGGATGAAGATGGATGGATGGGGATTGAGCTAGATCAATGGTTTGTTCATGGTAACAAACAAACTTATACAGAACGTTTGCAACAGTGAATACAAACCATGCAGTTGCAATTATGAAGGAAAATGTAGAACAAGGTTTCATACTCATAACTTTCTTTTTTAACTTTTTATTTTTTTTTGATCAGTGTGATTTTTGGGGGGGATTCTTTTTTTATTTTTTATTCCACACCGTGTTGTGTGTGGTGTGTGTGTGTGTGTGTGTGGGTGTGTGTGTGGTGTGTGGTGGTGGTGTGTGTGTGTGGTGAGAGAAGAGACAAGAGAGAGGGGGCGGGGGGCAGCTGACAGTAAAAAAAAAAAAATCTCCGATGGCAGAGACGAACGGGAGTTGCATTTAAACCAAGCAGCACGTCTGAAACCCCATGAGCCAAAAATCATGGTTACTATGTAAGGACTCAAACCACCGTTCACCAGAAATCTACTGGTTACTATGTAGGACTACAAACCCCACGTTCACCAGAAATCTACGGACTATGTAGGACTACAAACCCCAGTTCACCGAAATCTACTGGTTATATGTAAGGACTACAAACCCCACGTTCACCAGAAACTATGGGTATAGTAAGGAACAAACCCAGTTACCAGAAATTACTGGTTCTGTGTAAGGACTACAAACCCCAAGTTCACCAGAAATCTACTGGTTACTATGTAAGGACTACAAACCCCACATCACCAGAAATCTACTGGTTACTATGTAAGGACTACAAACCCACCATTCACCAGATATCTACTGGTTACTAGTAAGGACTACAAACCACGTTCACCAGAAATCTCTGGTTACTATGTAAGGACTACAAACCGTTCACCAGAAAATCTACTGGTTACTATGTAAGGACTACAAACCCCACGTTCACCAGAAATCTACGGTTACTATGTAAGGACACAAACCCCACATTCACCAGAATCTACTGGTTACTATATAAGGACTCAAAACCCACGTCACCAGAAATCTACTGGTTACTATGTAAGGACTACAAACCCCACGTTCACCAGAAATCACTGGTTACTATGTAGGACTACAAAACCCACGTTCACCAGAAATCTACTGGTTACTATGTAAGGACTACAAACCACGTTCACCAGAAATCTACGGTACTAGTAAGGACTACAAACCCCACATCACCAGATATCTACTGGTTACTAGTAGGACTACAAAACCCACGTTCACCGAAATCTACTGGTTACTATGTAAGGACTACAAACCCCACGTTCACCAGAAATCTACTGGTTACTAGTAAGGACACAAACCCCACGTTCACCAGAAATCTACTGGTACTATGTAAGGAATACAAAACCCACGTTACCAGAAATCTACTGGTTACTATGTAAGGAATACAAAACCGAAGTTAAAACAAACTGAAGAAACTAAACGTTAACGGACAGATCGCAGGACAGATTGCCATGAAGTAGCGGGAGCGAGCGAGAGAGATAGAGAGAGAGATAGAGAGATAGAGAGAGAGAGAGAGGGAGCGCATTTCTCCTTGTTCTGTGTGTGTGTGATTGATACGAGCGGGTTTGTAGGCGGGGGGGCGCTGTGATTATCACAGAACGCTGCGCGGCCAGTTGAGGAGTTGTATTCAATCCGAGCACGGATATTGACTCATATTACTCGTATGATACTTGTACTCGGCAAAAGTGCTTTATCCGTACCGGATACTCGTTTCAGCCGGATACTCGGATCACCCCTAGTAAATATCTAGAAAACTGAATTCAAGTCTTTGCTTCGTGTGTTTGAGGTGCCAGTCTCCACAGAGAGGAGCGCGTTTATGGCGATCATGCAGTGTGTGTGTAGTTACACACCTCCTTAGTTTACCTTGGTTGATTGCTAGGATACAGGAAGCCCGGAGAAATACCAGCCAAACAGCTGTTTTTCTGTCTTTATTAATGATGTGGCACAAGACATCACTGTAAATAAAGGAATGTACTGTATAAGTGTCTCTCATCCGTTCTGTTGCTCAGATACGCCTATGCAACTCTCAATTATTGAATTAGTGTGCAAAGGGTACTACCGGCACGTCTGATATTATATAATTTGCTTGAAATTTGAAAATGTTTCATCGCGCTCAGGAGATATGACATAAACCTGACACCATAGTGGTATACATCTTCTCATCCTCCAAATGTGTGAATGTTACTTTACTCAAAGAACTTATTCAGTTTATCAAAGTGTCTGCTTCCTCCCATTCTGTCGCCATGGTACCTAACGGAGCAGATATTCACTTTGACAAGATCAACCATTTCTATAACTAGGTTTCCTGTTTGAAGCTCAGGCAATGCTTGGTCATCTCACAGCTTCTGAATCTACTGGGGACTTCATACAGAGCCAAACTTTACTGCTTTACAGTCTGATAACGTGTGTAACCCTTGCAGACCTGAATGGACATCATGTCCATGATGTGCCCTTCTCATGCAGACTTGAACCCTTTACAGCAGTGGACATGGGTCTGTGATGCAGCTGAAGGCCGGGGACAGTGTGCAGAGCGTCATACCTGATCCAGAGCCCGAGGTGGTCATGTCATAGATGAGGTCCTTCAGCGTTGTTCCCACGGTAATAAAGGGGTGGTCCATGGAGGGGTCCTCTTCGTTGGGCACCCGGTGGTGGTGGGCCCCTGCCCCGCCGGCCCCCAGACCCCTGTGGCTGTGGCAGACATAGAAGGCCAGGACAAGCAGCAGGCAGAACACACACACGGGGCCCGCAATCACCGCTGCCAGAGCCACAGGGCCCAGAGGAGGGGTCTTCACTGTGGGTTCTGCAGGACACATGGGGGACAGACACACACACAGGACATTAGTTAAGATCTGACCTGTGGGTTTACAATGTCAGATTAGACCAAGACGCCAACGTATGAGAGAGCCGGAGCTGGGAGCAGACGATGACTCAGCAGATTAGCAGGACCGACAGACAGTAATGACCGGGAGGGAACGAGGACACGCATGTTGATAGGCAGCGATTCCATGTGATGTTGAAATGAGTCATAACAATATGACAATATGATTCAACCTGAAAGATACAATTAATATTTGTTTAATGTACACACATTCATTTCCACTATAAAAAATATCTATAAAAGAAGCATTGCGTACCTTCCAATAAATATATATTTTGTAAAAGGAACCAAGGAATAGCAAAGCTAGGACATCTGGTAGTACGCTGGAGTAGGCCTGCATGATTCGGGGAAATATGAATCACGCTTTGTAGCTTAGAATTGATAACACGATTCTCTGCCACGATGTTTTGACAATGACAAACAAAACAAACTGGCAGGACCAAACCAAAGTTATTATAGTTTAGCATTTTTCATTAGATACTTATTTTTATTTTGTATTGACTTTTTGTTTTCAAATTAAGTACAATTAGTTTTAATTACTTTAATAAGTGGATTTGCTAGTTTATTTAGAAGATGCTTAGTTTTAGTTTAGTTTTTATTAGATTAGTCTTTTTTGTAACATGGGTTATGAGTCGGGGGATTCGATGAAGTCAGAAAAAGTATTGTGTAACAATAAGTCAAGAAAAACATCAAACAACTTTAGAAATATGTATTCACAATGTATTCAACAAACACCAGTACATACCGTAATTCCTCAAATAAAAGCTGGGGCCTTTATTTACCTTCTATTAGAGGAGGGTCTTTATTTACCTTCTATTAGAGGAGGGTCTTTATTTACCTTCTATTAGAGAGGTCTTATTTACCCTTCTATAGAGGAGGGTCTTTATTTACCTTCTATTAGAGGAGGGTCTTTATTTACCTTTCTTTATTTTTTAGAGGAGGGTCTTTATTTACCTTCTATTAGAGGGAGGTCTTTATTTTACCTTCTATAGAGGATTTTACCTTCTATTATGGGAGGTCTTTAGTACCTTCTTATTAGAGAGGGTCTTTATTTACCTTCTATTAGAGGAGGGTCTTTATTTACCTTCTATTAAGGAGGGTCTTTACCCTTCTATGATGAGAGGTCTTTATTTACCTTCATTAGGAGGGTCTTTATTTACCTTCTATTGGAGAGGGGCTTTATTTACCTTCTATTAGAGGAGGGCCTTTATTTATTTACCTTCTATTAGAGGAGGTCTTTATTTACCTTCTATTAGAGAGGGTCTCTTATTTACCTCTATTGAGAGGTCTTTTTTATTTCACCTTCTATTAGAGGTCTTTATTTACCTTCTATTAGAAGGAGGGTCTTTATTACCTTCTATTGAGGGGGTCTTATTTCCTTCTATTAGAGGAGGGTCTTTATTTACCTTCTATTAGAGGAGGGTCTTTATTTACCTTCTATTAGAGGAGGGTCTTTATTTACCTTCTATTAGAGGAGGGTCTTTATTTACCTTCTATTAGAGGAGGGTCTTTATTTACCTTCTATTAGAGGAGGGTCTTTATTTACCTTCTATTAGAGGAGGGTCTTTATTTACCTTCTATTAGAGGAGGGTCTTTATTTACCTTCTATTAGAGGAGGGTCTTTATTTTTTTACCTCTATTAGAGAGGGTCTTATTTACCTCTATTAGAGGAGCTTTATTACCTCTATCATGTGTTTAATAGGAGTTTTGTTTTGTATAAACTGTTTAGTAGGACCATCATTTATTTTACAACAGGACAATGAAACTTTGAAGAAACTAGAATATAAGACATGTTTTCAGTTATTTCTACTTCTTAGTTTAGTACATAATTCCACATGTGTTCATTCATAGTTCTCATGCCTTCAGTGATAATCTACAATGGAAATAGTCATGGAAATAAAGGGATCCCCATTTTAACCACCATCCCAGAATTAACCCCTCCATCCCAGTATTAATCCCCGTATTAACCCCATATCCCAGTATTAATCCACATATTAACCCCCTACTCCCAGTATTAATACAATATTAACCCCCCATCCGTATTAATCCCCGTATACCCCTATCCCAGTATTATCACATAACCCCTATTACCCCCATATCCCAGTATTAATTACAATATTAACCCCCCATCCCAGTATTAATCCCCGTATTAACCCCATATCCCAGTATTAATCCACATATTAACCCCCATATCCCAGTATTAATTACAATATTACCCCCCCATCCCAGTATTAATCCCCGTATTACCCCATATCCCAGTATTAATCCACAATTAACCCCCAATCCCATATAATTACAATATTAACCCCCCCATCCCTAGTATAATCCCCGTATTAACCCCATACCCAGTATAATCCACATATTAACCCACCATAGCCCATTGTTATCCACATATTAACCCCCATATCCCAGTATTAATCCTCATATTAACCCACCATAGCCCAGTGTTAATCCACATATTAACCCCCATATCCCAGTATTAATCCTCATATTAACCCACCATAGCCCAGTGTTAATCCACATATTAAACCACCCATAGCCCAGTATTAATCCCCCATCCCAGTATTGATCCCCATATTAACCACCATTCCAGTGTTATATCCCCATATTAACCCCCATCCCAGTATTAATCCACTATTTAACCCCCATCCCCATATTAATCCAAATATTACCACCCCCATCCCAATTAATCCCATATTAACCCCCTTTATCCAGTGTTAATTCCCCATATTAACCCCCTTTATACCCAGTGTTAATCCCCATATTAACCCCCTTTATACCCAGTGTCAATCACATATAACCCCCCCGTCCCAGTATTAATCCCCATATTAACCCCCCATCCCAGTATTAATCCACATTTAAACCCCCCGTCCCAGTATTAATCAACATATTAACCCCCCCATCCCAGTATTGATCCCCTATAACCCCCTTTATCCCAGTGTTATCCCCATATTAACCCCCTTTTTCCCAGTGTCAATCACTATACCCCCTCCCAGTGTTAATCCCCATATTAACCCCCCATCCCAGTATTAATCCCCATATTAAACCCCCATCCCAGTGTCAATCAATATTAACCCTACCCCCATTCCCAGTATTAATCAACATATTAACCCCCCGTCCCAGTTTAATCCCCATATTAACCCCCCATCCCAGTATTGATCCCCATATTAACCCCCATCCCAGTAATAATCCACTATTAAACCCCCATCCCAGTATAATCCCCATATTAACCCCCCCAGGCCAGTATTAATCCCCATATTAATCCACACGTCCCCGTTCCCCCGCTCCCCGCCCCATATTCCAGTATTAATCCCCATATTAACCCCCCTCCCCCCTCTTTTGGTGTTCCTGTGTATTTACTACCCAGCCATCAGGTCGCCTGTAGTGCAACCTGTAGTGTCCTCTGTCCTGCTGTAGTCTCCATCATGCTGCTGGCCCTGCGTATCCATACAGTCATGCCTTGGACTTGGGTTAGCTTCTGTTCTGGGGAGGGGGGCTTGGCGTTCTCCTTTACCTTGTTAAACTAAGCTAGGTTCGCCTCCTTGTGTTCGTTTCTCAAATGTAGGCTACTTTCTAATCCGTGGGATGTTCCCTGTAATAACCTGTCAACATATTTGACCACCTCCCACTGCAAGGCTCTTACTTTTATCTGACACAGTCATAATCT
>NC_045754.1:22653883-22655281 GCF_008692095.1 Etheostoma spectabile
CTTTCTTCTGACTTTGGTACCACCATGAGATCAGGCGAGGGTCACGGACTATGTTGTTTTGGTTTAATTTTACATGGAATGTTGAATTTCTGGGTTGCCAGTTGGAAACATCTATGGGAAATGTCACGGTCAGAAAGATAAACCGTTCTTTGATCTATGAAAGACATTGACAAAGACCAAACCTAAGGACATTTAACCGATAATTTTAACCAAACATAGATTATTTTGGCACCTATAGCACATTGCTCATCACCACAGTGCGTGCGTGCGTGCGTGCGTGCGTGCGTGCGTGCGTGCGTGCGTGCGTGCGTGCGTGCTTACCAGGAAAGATCACAACAGGATCTTTGTTGCAGAAGTCGGTGGTACAGCACATGGGGTAAATGCCTGTGTCTTGTTTGACGGACGGGGCACAGATGAAGGGCCTGTCCCGTGGGATTAGTTCGTTTTCGTGCACACACTGGCGCTGCTCAGTGGTCTGCTGGCCGTAGGACTTACGGATGGCGACGAAGCAGACTCCATCGGTGGAGCAGCTGGAGTTGGCACTGCAGCGGTCACAGTAACACTGGAGGGCTGAGGAAGAAGACAGAAGAAGATAAATAGAGACAAATAAAGCTTGAAATGTCAAAGTAAATAATAGACATAATCCAACAAAAGGTCATGTACAGTGGGTGGAGAAGATTTAGATTTCAGAGCCAGTTACCCATCAACATCACAGTTTATCACCTCCAGACTACAGCGATTTTTCTTACACGTAGCACTTCCCCACGGCCACAGAATCACCCGAGGTCAGTCTAAAGCCCTTAGTGAACTATTATTAGTCATTTACTTCCTAGTAACAATAGACAGCCAAAGCCAATGTGTAGGCATTGGTCTGAAATGAAGAAGTCTGAGGCACCTGCTGGAGCTGTAGACATCAGCGACCAGCACGCGCCTCTGCCACAGCTCATGTTTAAGCTTATTAAATATATGTTTTATTTTTTACAGTGGTACTCCTATTGGAAGAGTTGTCCAGACATCTTTTTCAGTCTCACCACTGAGTGGGTTTCTACATGAACCCTTGAGTTGTGTTACTTATGGCTAGAATAACGTAATGCAGGCGTTAAACAAGGAAATCTAGTTCTCCTGGTGGCTTTATTTCATTTTTCTTTATGTCAGAGAAAGAGGAAATGAGTTGTAAAGTAGACCTGCATGATATTGGAAAATGCTGACATTACGATATTTTTTTCTACTACAATATATACAGTAGGGAGAACAAGTATTTGATCCACTGTTCATTTTGCAGGTTTTCCTACTTCAAAAGCATGTTGAGCTCTGTAATCATCAGAAAATCACACTGTATGATTTTTAAATAATTCATTTTCATTTTATTGCATGACATAAGTATTTGATCACCTACCA
>NC_045754.1:22655291-22655558 GCF_008692095.1 Etheostoma spectabile
ATTCCAGCTCTCACAGACCTGTTAGTTTTTCTGTAAGAAGCCCTCCAGTACTTTACAGTGGATGTTCCCACCAGTAAGACGTAGACATGCAACAAATGCAAATAAGTAATTTCGAGGGGTGGCACAAGTGTTGCAAATTTCAACACCAGCAACTTAATTAAACATTTGAAGACACGTCACGCTAAAGAGCACAACATATTTACGTAAGCTAAGGGGGGGGGAAAGGACGAACTGCAGCCGCAAACTCTGGAAACTGCCTTCCAGCAA
>NC_045754.1:22655568-22656125 GCF_008692095.1 Etheostoma spectabile
TCCCCAAAGACAGCCAAAAAGCAACAATGATAACCAACAAAGTTTTGGAGTTTATTGTCCTGGATGACCAACCCCTGTCTGTTGTCAAAAATATGGGATTTCACCGCCAATTGGAGCATTTGGAGCCAAGGTACTGTTTGCCAGGCCGTAAATATATCTCTGAAACTGCGCTACCCAAATTGTACGAGACAGAATTGTGGAAGGACATCAGGAATAAAACTGTAGACCTGCACCAGGCTGGGATGGGCTACAGGACAATAGAAAGCAGCTTGGTGAGAAGGCCACAACTGTTGGTACAATTATTAGATAATGGAAGAAGTTCAAGATGGTGGTCAGTCTCCCTCGGTCTGGGGCTCCATGCAAGATCTCACCTGATGGGGCATCAATGAAAGAAGAAGAACTACACGGCAGGACCTGGTCAATGACCTGAAGAGAGTCTCAAAGAAAACCATTAGTAACACACTACGCCATCATGGATTAAAAGGTCCCCCTGGTCAAGCCAGCACATGTCCAGGTCCAGACCATCTGGATAATCCAGAGGAGGAATGGGACCAGGT
>NC_045754.1:22656135-22657033 GCF_008692095.1 Etheostoma spectabile
GATGTTGGCCAATGACCATCTGGATGATCCAGAGGAGGAATGGGACATGGTCATGTGGTCTGATGAGACAGAAATACTCCACTCGCTGTGTTTGGAGGAAGAAGAAGGATGAGTCCAACCCCAAGAACACCATCCCAACCGTGAAGCATGGAGATGGAAAGATCTTCTACTACTGCATCGTAATGAGGGGAGGATGGATGGGGCCATGTATATACGCACAAACACCCACACACACCCACACACCCACACATACTGTATATATGATAGATGGGGCCATGTATGGCGAGATCTTGGCCAACAACCTCCTTCCCTCAGTAAGAGCATTGAAGATGGGGGGGTGGCTGGGTCTTCCAGCATGACAACGACCCGAAACACACAGCCAGGGCAACTAAGGAGTGGCTCCATAAGAAGCATCTCAAGGTCCTGGAGTGGCCTAGCCAGTCTCCAGACCTGAACCCAATAGAAAATCTTTGGAGGGAGTTGAGAGTCTGTGTTGCCCAGCGACAGCCCTGAAACCTGAAGGATCTGGAGAAGGTCTGTATGGAGGAGTGGGCCAGACCTGGTCCAGAACTACTGGAAACATATGATCTCTGGAATCGCAAACAAAATGTTTCTGTACCATAGACTAAGTTTTGCTCTTCTGAAGTATCAAATACTTACGTCATGCAATAAAATGTAAATTAATTATTTAAAAATCATTCATTGTGATTTTCTGGATTTTTGTTTTAGATTCCGTGTCTCACAGTTGAAGTGTACCTATGACAGAAATGATATACCTCAACACGCTTTGGAAGTAGGAAAATCTGCAAAATCAGCAGTGGATGAAATACTTGTTCTCCCCACGGTATTGCAATATAAAACAGAAAAAGTCATTTTTAAAAGATGACATAAATAGCTC
>NC_045754.1:22657043-22658731 GCF_008692095.1 Etheostoma spectabile
ATTTGGAAATAATAAATCCTTCTCGACTACTGTGGTAATTTTGTAGGGGAGTGCATCTACATAGAAGATAAAAATGAAAAATGATATTTTGTAATGGGAACCATTCTTTGTTAGATTAGTGTTACGTTTCCAGCGTCGCGGCTCCTAACCGTAACGTTAGTTAGGACTGAAGAACCCCTTGTTTCTTTATGCTAACTATATTAGCTTTAGCCTGGCTGGTAGCAGCTTTCTGTTTGTTTCTTTAGGCTGACTATATTAGCTTTAGCTGGCTGGTAGCAGCTTTCTGTTTGTTTCTTTATGCTTACTATATTAGCTTTAGCCTGGCTGTGTAGCAGCTTTCTGTTTGTTTCTTTAGGCTAACTATATTAGCTTTAGCCTGGTGGTAGAAGCTTTTCTGTTGTTTCTTTAGGCTATACTATATAGCTTTAGCCGGCTGGTAGCAGCTTTCTGTTGTTTCTTAGTGTAACTATATTAGTTTAGCCTGGCTGGGAGCAGCTTTCTGTTGTTCTTTAGGCTAACTATATTAGCTTTAGCCTGGCTGGTAGCAGCTTTCTGTTTGTTTCTTTATGCTAACTATATTAGCTTTAGCCTGGCTGGTAGCAGCTTTTGTTTGTTTCTTATGCTAACTATATTAGCTTTAGCCTGGCTGGTAGCAGCCTTCTGTTTGTTTCTTAGGCTAACTATATTAGCTTTAGCCTGGCTGGTAGCAGCTTTCTGTTTTTTCTTTATGCTAACTAATTAGCTTTAGCCTGGTGGTAGCAGCTTTCTGTTTGTTCTTTAGGCTGACTATATTAGCTTTAGCCTGGCTGGTAGCAGCTTTCTGTTTGGTTTAGGCTAACTATATTAGCTTTAGCCTGGCTGGTAGCAGCTTTCGTTTGTTTCTTTATGCTAACTATATTAGCTTTAGCCTCTGGTGGTAGAGTCGTTTGTGGGTGGAAAATGGGGAGACGTGATATGTTGCATTAATCAGGTGATTTAGTTTGTGTTTGCAGTGAACATAACAACTGACTACTGTAGCTTCACTGACTGCTGTAGCTTCACTGACTGCTGTAGCGTTTAGCTTACTGAATGATGTAGCTGAGTTCACGACTTACTGTAGCTTCACTGACTACTGTAGTTCACTCTGACTGCTGTAGCTTCACTGACTTACTGTAGCTGTAGCTTCACTGACTGCTGTAGCTTCACTGACTGCTGTAGCTTCACTGCCTGCTGTAGCTGTAGCTTCACTGACTGCTGCAGCTGTAGCTTCACTGACTGCTGCAGCTGTAGCTTCACTGACTGCTGCAGCTGTAGCTTCACTGACTGCTGACAGCTGCATCGCTCCAGGCCGCGTCCCTCTAGGCCGCACACACTCGGGCTACTATTTCTTTGTCTTTAACGTCTCTTATTTTCCCGGATAAACAATCTGCGTGTCTCCATTTCAAACGTCACTGCAGGTTGATTGCGGCGACAACGCTGTCGTGGTTAGCTTACCAAAACTCTACTGCTGAAGTTGCTGGTTAGCTACGGAATGTTAGCTATATCCGCTAGCATCCATACAGGCTAACTATAGCCAGTTAGCTTTGTGTGTATCGTAACAAAAACCCACCCATCTCGTAGGAGTGAAGCTTACTATTTCATTTAATACAATTATTAGATTAGATTCAACTTTATTGTCATTACACATGTACAGGTACAAGGCAACGAAA
>NC_045754.1:22658746-22658929 GCF_008692095.1 Etheostoma spectabile
CTAACCAGAAGTGCAATAGCAGTAAGTGCAGGATATATACAATGGTTCCATAAGTGCAGGATGGATATGTACTGTATAAATATAGAAATGAATACTATTATAAAACAGAATTTTACAGATAGATTTGTCCTATGAATATAAAAATATAGATAACAAGTATTGTGAACAAGATTTACAGGTGAA
>NC_045754.1:22658939-22663116 GCF_008692095.1 Etheostoma spectabile
TGAATTTATATACAGATGGCTATTAATATAAACAGAATGTTTACAGATAGATAGATATAATAAGTTAGGCTAAAATGAGCAGTATAACAATGGATTTAATTATGGTACAAAAGCTGCTCTAACGCCACAGGTATTATGTCGACAACATGGACGCATATATTAGAAACACCGAAGGCAGGCTAGGCTAACGCTGTTGTGCTAACATCCAGCGGCGTAGCGTTAGCCAGCTGTCTAAACTTGTGAAAAGCCAAACAACATCCCCATCTAAGCTGTGTTTCACTTTCCCTCCAATATTATTATAATAATAATAATAATAATAATAATAATAAAGTCAGCTGGACTCAGTCGAGACCATAGACTGTTAATATTAAAAGACCAGAAGCCAGATCAGGCCAGACCAGCGGCAAAGACAATGCAGGCTGCTCTGTTTTCTCCCCAATGTGATGTCATGCAATGCATTGTGGGCAAAAAAAGAAAACACTGTAAAATAGTGACTACTTTTCGTATTATATTCAGTTTTGCGATATCTAACACCATCAAATACAATGGATAACAGCTAAAATATTTAATACCAACAAGCAAATTGCACAAATTCATTGCAAAATTAGTACTGGTGCCAACACAATGGGCTACAGTGCCTTGGGTAACAATATGACAACAGCAGTGGAAAGCTGCACCGGGGTGCAACATCTTCGCAGCACTCACAGAAGATTTTAAGTACACGGAATTATTAAGTGAAAGAGAGGAAACACACAAGCAGTCTGAGAATGTTCAAACAGTGTGATGCAACAGCGCACACACTGATGGAAGTCAGTCCCTGCCAGAGGTGAATACCAGACAGACACACGTTAGGACAGCTAAAAAAAAAGCCAGCGAGCAGTAGTCTCCTCTGACTCACACACACACACACACACACCCACACACACACACACACCCACACACACACACACACACACAACACACACACACACACCACACACACCACACACCACCACACACACACACACACCCACACACACACCACACAACACACACACACACACACACACACCACACACACACACCACACCACACACACACACACCACACCCGTCTAGACAGCTAACAACTGGAATGTCCCATGGGGTGTGGCGGTGTGTGTTCAATCAGTGTTTCCCACACAGACTACTTTGATTTGCGCCACACAATCAACATCGGCCGCCATACATTGCATTTTGTCGTTATTTTTTTAACGCTATTTAAAACACGCACACATACACGCACACGATATTTCTCTCCTGTGGTTGTCAAAACCGTCCCCTCTAGCCTTGTGAATTTTATATTATAATAATATCATGCTGACGGTCACATGATCCTGTGTTTCCAGGATGAGTTAGGGTTCACAGCACAAGTTCCACAGCAGTCCACCCACACTGTGCACGGATACTGAGCTTGTTGTCATTTCTGAATGAAGCTGAAGCTACGAGGAACATTAAGGACACCATGGGACCTATTCTACCGATCTAAGCTCATGGCTTGAAGCACATGGTGCAGGTGCGTTTAGGGCGTGTCCAAATCCACTTTCACTAGTTAGACGGCAAAACAGAGGGTCCATGCGGCTCATGGTTCAAAATTGTTGTCCTTAGTGTCTTCATTAATCAGAGGTGTGTTCTGGGTAACATGCAATCAACCAATCAGAGGTTGTCTCCTATTCCCTCTAAAAGTCAGGCTCGTTTGTACATTGCCACATTGCTGTTATGATGGAGGATTTGCACCGTCATATTTTTATTTTTAATCTTTTGCATGTTTGTGTGCCGCTGCGCTTCCCTGTGTGTGTTGTGTGTGTGTGTGTGTGTGTGGTGTGTGTGTGTGTGTGTGTGTGTGTGTGTGTGTGTGTGTGTGTGTGTGTGTGTGGAACAAGCATACTGTTCACGCGCTGTGCAAAGGCCTAAGCCCCTATTACCAATGCTCTGTTAAAATAACAATGAAATGCTGCATTATTGACTGTGGACCAGGTTTTTGTTGGTCAATGGAGTGATCACTTTCTGCTGGCGCAAGATAGTAGTACGCCCAGAATGCACCTGAACACACCTCCCTATAAGACCAGCACGTACATGGTGCAGTTGCTTTGCTATTTAAACCACGTGGGGTTTGGACGGGACTAACAACTCCTAATCGCTAGATTGTGATTTGTTAAAGAATGCCAATAAACCAGGGCACTACACTCCTCCCTTCTCTCTCACACACACACACACACACACACACACACACACACACACACACACACACACCACACACCACACACACACACCACACCAACACACACACACACACACACACACACAACACACACACACACACACACAAACACACACACACACACACACACACCCACACACACACAACACACACACACACACACACACACGTCAGCAGCGGACAACCAAACCCATTACTCTAGTTACAAAACAGAGAAACCCATCACACCCTTAGCTCACACATAAAATAGCACCCACGGGAATTATCCTGCTGTTGCTAACGTACGTTCATAAAGCCTACATATCGTCCCCGTACCCGCAGGACATCAGACTTACTTATTGATGCATGCACACAGTAGTGTCCACAAACTTGTGAGGGGAGAAAGGAAAGTGTGACACCTGGGGGGCAGAGCATGACCTCACCGCATGCTGATACGTTACAGTCTATGTACGTTCCTCGTCCAGGTAGAGCGAGCTGCTACTGACAGGGAGAGAGAGGAAAAAAAAAAGCTTATCTTGCTTATCTTGCACCCAGCGCAGCACAGCGCAAAGCCCGATTTGGTTGTCAATTTCCCGCCCAGTGCCCACGACTAGAATTAGCGTGTGTCTGATAGGGTGTGGGGGGGCGTGGCATCACGATGGACGATTCCAGGGCTTTCAGGGTTTTCATGGCCTTCATCAATGGATAATCTACAGTACTACGGAGTAGCAGTATTTGAATAAGGTAGGTACACACCATGTGGTCTGTAAAATGTGAGAGAATGGCAGTCCAAACCCAAAGGTATGAGAAAGGTCGGAACCAGAGAATGATTGGGTTGTTTGATTAAGTAAACAAAACAATGTTTGGCAACTAGTAGATTACTTGGCTATTGTTTGGACTAATACAAATATTTTTATTGAAAACTGCATTAGAACTTCTAAGTCTTCGGTGTCTGGAGGTTCAGTCTATGCTGGACCCTGATCACGTCCTTCCCCTCCCATCGATCCGTGACCCAGCGCTTTATAGCCGCGCTCGGCGTTACATTGTTGGCTGTGTAGTTGCCAGGCAACAGAGGAACAATACATTACAAAGCCGCCCGTCAGCAGGGGCCCAACCACATTAATCCCTCCATCCACCCCCCTATCTACGCCTTGCCTAGTGCTCCCTCCTTATTAACATCAGGGAAAATGCTGAGACAAGAATCAAGAACAAATAAAAGAAAAAGACATCTACAAGCTGCAGACAGTACCAGTCACTAATTTAACATCCAGCATGAAAAGGAATACGTGTAATTTGACGGGCTGAGGCTGACGTGACTTCATGTGAACGGAGCTAGAGGAGAAGAGATTGGATCTGTGTACGTTGTGTGTGTGTGTGTGTGTAATTCACTAATGGTTTTAGCTCTTGAACAAGCTCAAATTTTCCCAAGGTTGAGTATGAAAACATTTAAATACGATGCTCAAATACTGGTGTAGAGAACTCTGCTAATAGTGCGACCGCTGTGACTTAATCAATCAATCAATCAAAATTTATTTATATAGCACTTTACAACTACCAGCGGTATACAAAGTGCTTACACAAATGAGTAAATCACAACATACAACAGAAAGAGTAAACATAGAAAACAGTAAAATCAGAAAAAGGTTACAAAGAAACAAAAGAATGAAATTGTCACACACTGCTACGTATTAAAAGCCAGACTGAACAGATATGTTTGAGTTTGGACCGGAAAAGAGCGACATCTGTAGCAGTAAGTATATCAGGGGGTAACTGTTCCAGAGTTTGGGGGAGCAACCGCAAAGCTGATCCCCCCACCGTTTTACCGGGACCTTGGGACTTCTAAAATCAACTGACTTGAAGACCGCAAAGACCGGTTGTGCTCCCGCACAGTTAAAAATTCCGACAAATACTCTGGAGCGAGACCGTTTAAAGCCTTAAAAACAAACAATAAAATCTTAAA
>NC_045754.1:22663126-22663208 GCF_008692095.1 Etheostoma spectabile
AAACGCACCGGGAGCCAATGCAGGGTGTAGAGAACGGGAGTGACGTGGGCAAACTAGGTGTATTTGTTAAAAAGCGAGCAGC
>NC_045754.1:22663218-22668828 GCF_008692095.1 Etheostoma spectabile
ACAAGTTGAAGACGTGAGATTGAAGTCTTAAAGACTGAATGAACTACATGGTCGCCTCTACTCGCCTTTCTTGGTTTTCCGTGATGATAAAAGGTCCCTGGTTCCTGCTAACAGGAGCTTTAATCAGTACCACCTCCGTTGAGGCGATACCAAAAGGTGAAGTGAAAACCTGCAGACTGCTGATTGGTTCACTGAGTCATCATTGCTACCGACAGACGGGGGAGGGGGGTGTTTAAGTGGTGTATCCAGCTGTGTTTTACCTTCTTTAGAAACTAAATGTGACTTCTGGCAAACAGCCACACACAGAAAATGAAGCACACCTTCCACGTTCTGTGTGTGTCGCTTTA
Organism: Etheostoma spectabile; assembly: GCF_008692095.1. NCBI lineage: Eukaryota > Metazoa > Chordata > Actinopteri > Perciformes > Percidae > Etheostoma > Etheostoma spectabile. The sequence continues at coordinate 22,663,566 of NC_045754.1, forward strand.
GGTCACGACAGTTTCTTGCGGCGTTGCTATGACGACCAGCCACACTCTCCTCACGCATGAGGAGGTACTACTCTGCAATGGAGAAAGGAGGCCGGGGCACCATGGTTGAGTCAAGCAGGTACCACTAATGAAAAAAGGCCATTAGTGGTTGCTTAGCCATAATAAAGGTGTGCTGTGAGAGCGCTGCTATGGGCCAGGTATCCAGAGACTTTCTGAATAAGTCTGACGATGGGTGAGAGAAAAGGTGAAAGAATGGACAGAGTGCCGCGGCTACAGCGCCGCACGCACTGAGCCCCGGGAGTCACTTCAAATGAAGAGACAATCAAGTTTAATCTAATAAAGCAATACATTGACTAGCAGCAGAAACACCAAACAACCACGGCTTCACAACGCACAAATCAATAGCAATTCACAGAGAGAGAGAGAGGGGGGAGAGGGGATGAATGCTGCAGAGATAAACACAGGGCCAATCCTCCCAGCTCCATTGCTAGGTTTGGACATCATTTGTCCCCAAAGTTCCCATCACTGTCCCGGTTGTTATGAGGAGCACAGAGCCACAGAAAGCTCGGAAAGCTAGTATCAATTCTGCATTTCTTCAGAACAAATTGCAACATGTACTCAGACGCTGACCAATAGGAGCACAGAGTGTTCCTCCTCACCCAACCGTAACCATGGTGAAGCCAGTGGATGTTTCATTTCAGTGAAGCAGTTACTCTTTGACTATCAGCCTGGGATCAGAATGAATCGTACCTGTGCACCTACTTTCTACTCCCTGGAGTCCCCTGTAAAAGTAGGTCTGGGTACGGCAAAACGCTGATTAATGTCTGCACTCCCTGCTATTGAAAAGAAAAAGTCATTGGGCACCAAGTACGCAGCATACTTGTATCTGATCTAATCCTGCTGCTGATTGGCTGTGTGGTGTTACACCTCATCTAGGCAAGGTGGAAAAACACAAGGTTGAGGGGGAGATCAAAAGGCGTAGTTCCTTTTTAAGAGGTGCGTTTCTAATAGCATGAGATGCAGTAAGTAACTATGATATAAATTATATTACAAGTACTCTGATATATATATATATATATATATATATATATATATATATATATCAGTGTATGTGTCCAACCGGGCCGTCAGACTACCCCTACCCAGACCCTGGGTCTGTCCCAGGTTTCTCCCTAAAAGGAAGTTTTCCTCACCACTGTTGCACTAAATGTTTGCTCATCTTTGTAAATTATAGTGTCTTGAGATTACTCGTTATGATACTATAAATAAATTAAATATAGCAACACACACGGGCCACCATGTTAGCGTCAATGCTGCCCTGCCCCCCACTCCCATCCTCACATCTTTTCATGGGAGTTGATTCCTCTTCATTCAGCTCATTTTCATAGGTCAGGGCCCCGCCTCCCCATCTGCCCCACCCCCACCATCTCCATTATGGACGGCCCTTTGTCAATACCAGATGTGCACTGTGCAAGTGTGTGTGTTGGGTACACAGGCCCAGATGACCCCCCAGCAGAAAGGCTGCTATCTGCCGGGTCCACTATATGTCCTTGCAGGCTGGAGCTGGAGCCAAAGCTCAGCGCCAGCTGTAAACGGCAAGAGACAGCACACTGGCCTTGACTCTGGGCAAACATCACATTAAAGCCAGTTTTGGACAGGAAACCAGCTCGGGGAGTACCGCGGTAGTCTGAGAGCCTGACAGGCCACAATCTGCGTCAACCTGACCCATAGACCCATATGTATCCGCCTCTATGTGCGTGTGGGCATTGAATCTCTCCATAATCATACTGGTAAAAAGTGAGAAACAGAGAAGCTGGTTGTAGCACAGAGTTGCATTATTTGCAGAACACTTTTATCATAGATGAAATAAAACAGAGGTGGTGTTTTGTTCCTACAGACTGAGAATGGGAGGAGAAGGCAGTGCATCTGTCTGTTAAATATGCAGCAGCTTGATCTAAGGACACACACACACAGCTTGATCTAAAGACACCCACACGGCGAGCTGTTGTGAGGCAGCTGAGTCACGCTCAGACTGAACCGGCTGACTGTCTGCTCTGTGTGCTACACACACACACACACACACACACACACACACAACACACACACACCACACACACACACCACACACACACCACACACACACACCCCACACACACACACACACACCACACACACACACACACAACACACACAACACACACACAACCCACACACACACACCACACACACACACCACACACACCGCAATGTGTGGAAACATTTGTATGAATTTCAAATGTCGGAAAAAGGTTTATTGTTTAAAAAAGATTTTCACAAATCATTTCCACTATGTCAGTGTTACACCCCTATTTGATACCGGTGCCGTCAGACGGAACAGGGTTCTCTGTGCCCGTCAGCAGCCCCCCCCAGAGTAGCATGATCACTGGCAGGGTCCAGTACAGGTAGCCCCCCCGCAGAGCAGCATGATCACTGGGAGGGTCCGTACAGGCACCCCCCCCAGAGCAGCATGATCACTGGAGGGTCCGGTACAGGCAGCCCCCCCCAGAGCACATGATCACTGGAGGGTCCGGTACAGCAGCCCCCCCCCAGAGCAGCATGATCACTGGGAGGGTCCGGTACAGGCAGCCCCCCCCCAGAGCAGCATGATCACTGGGAGGGTCGGTAACGGCAGCCCCCCCCAGAGCACATCTCGGAGGGTCGGTACAGCAGCCCCCCCAGAGCAGCATGATCACTGGGAGGGTCCGGTACAGCCTGAATTGTGCTCGATTTGTATGTAATTTACCTTGAAACATAAACTTTTTTATTAAAACATTTTAAAAAATACAACCAGACCCATTCCAGACATCTTTTCGAAAAAATAAGAGACGTTACAACCCCCCCGGGTAAATATGTGAGATGTATTTGAAAGATGGAGATCCGCTTAGAGCCCAAAAGGACGCAGAGTTGGCTAATTTCCTCTGAACGGGTAGCTAAGCATTAGCTTCAGGCTAATTTATCACGGCTACAAGGGACGGGCATGTTATCAATGTCATTTCAACATTTGTGTTCTCACATTGAATTAGAATTGGTTAGAAGGGCGTGACATCGGCCACTTGATGGTGAACTCCTTCTTCTGAATGTATTGACTGGAACACTCTGAAGCGTATACCGCCCCCATCAGCACCGGTGCCGCTAACACTGGCATCGCCTGTGTTTTGTAATTCCACAACAGGAAGGTACCGGAAGTATCGGTTCTGGTGATATCTCTAACCTAGAGTAGTTCTCACATGAGATGGAGACCATCAATGACATGGACTAGGGGTTCTGGATTGATCCAACAGTAGGCAACTACTAGAACTGTTGGGTCATTGTAAATTCTGGAGTGTACTCTATCTGTAAAGTGTCTTGAGATAACGCTTGTTATGAATTGATACTATAAATAAAATTGAACAGAGATTTACTACCAATACATCTAACATGAACTCTGCCAGAAATATCATCAACCGCAGAGAGGGGGGGGGGGGGGGGGGGGCAATTCATTAACGCCCTGCTGCATTTCAATCCATTGGCCACTGGCATGGCTAAAACCACTCAAATTAGTCCTGGTTCCTTGGGCCGGGACAACGGGCGCCCAGGGTCACCCGCATGCCTGGAATTCCTCCGCTGTACGGACACACAGAGTCAGGAAACAACGGTACACAAGCAGCTCTCTCACAAACACACACACACGACCCCCGCGGGGGGGGGGGATGGTGCAGAGGAAAGGAAGAATTATCAAGTTAAAAAACAGATCTGTTGAACCCTACAGAAAAGAGAAAGCACAGCTGAGAAATATCCCATCAGGACCTGTTGCTGGAATTCTAAAGACATGGGTTAGCTGTTCATTTCAAGAGACACGTCTTGTTTTCTCTTTTTTAACTTTACCATTACTCTTTATTTAAGCTAAAGTATTTGTATCTGATCACTCGATTACATTTCCATATCTTCCCATTTTCTCTAGAATAACATCAGTTTGATAGAATCTTTTGACGCGTGAGATCATACCAGCAAGATGATTCTACTGAACTCGTCTGAATGGAGAGGGAACGCCACTCGTACATGACACACTGGAAGGTTTTCATTTTGAGGGCTTTACCAAGGGCACGGCCTCTCCAAACTGTGTGCACCGTTTTGCTACGGTTTCAGTGTTGAACATCATGTTGCCTCTGAGCGGTTTAAACCGCTTTGGGTTATGTTTCCTCTGGTTTGGTGGGTGTGTCTCTTGTGTCCCAGGTGATACCCAATCAGAGACGTGTCTGTAAACTTGTCGTAATAAAAAGACAGAGAGCTTGCGCACACAGCAGGGTGTTCCACGCATCCCTGTTTCAGTTTAAAAAACATGTTGCTACGTTTTGTCTGGGCTGAACGTGGCCCAGTTCTCAACTGGAAGTGGATCTCTATTCCCTGGGCCCCTGAGTACCCTGTGGATTACAACAGAGGAGCTTCTGAGATTTGAAAACATGTGGACACAAGTAAGACAGCTCCACTGACTGCTCTACAAATAGACTAACATGTCTTAAAAATCACGGGATGAGCTTTTTGAGACACAGGCGCTTTAAAATGAGAAGTGGATTCCGATGACGCAGTTTCAGCACATGCCTTATGTTATTTCCTGTTCACTTTTTTCAAAGTGTCAAAACACTGTGAGGCTTTCCTTAGTAGGCCACACACTGTGTGAAAGTGGAACAAACTGTAGAATATATCTCCCAAAATTCATAGTTATTTCAAAAATCTCATCCGCCAGTAGAGCACCCTGGAGCACAGAGAGCCCCCCCGATCTGCATCTGCAGTCTCTCGACAGCAGAGATTGACGATCCACTTTTCTTCTGTTCCAATCCAAAACTTGGTTAAATAAAATATTAAAAACAATAAATGTGAAGTGTAGGTTGAGCGGGCATTACATACAGCCAGCTGTTTTATGGATGAAATGGATTTGATGCGTTTGTGTCCAACGCTGAATAGTGTGTGAAAATACAGCCAGCAGTAATGTGTGATTTAGGGGCCCTAGAGTCAGACTCGCCTCGACCCACGAGGTTCTGGGCTTTAAGGCAGTCACACCGTGCTAATGACACTGGTCTCTCTGCAGGAGGCCAGGGGTCCATACTCCAACATCAGATTATGGAACGTGGATCGCTGACACAACAGTCATCCTTCAGACAAGCCACTCCAGCTAAATGTGACCATTTACTTCCTGGGCCTAAAGGGGGCAGCTGAAAGGGCGGGGGGGGGGGCACAGCTAATCATG
>NC_045754.1:22668838-22671980 GCF_008692095.1 Etheostoma spectabile
CAAAGAGTAATCGTGACACCTCCCATGTGTGTGCGTGATGCTGCAGGGGTGTGGTGTTGAACACTGAACAACGACGTTGTGACGTGTTAACGATTCCTATCAAGCCTTCTGCGAATGTATGAAATCTAAATGGTATCCATGTCACATATGAGCTGTGTGCTTTGTTCACATTATCTGCATCTCACATTTTGGATTCTCTTCTGAAAGAACTGGGGGGGCTCCGAGCGCGGAGCCAGCCATGACTATCCTGTTGATGGACAAAGAGAGCGGGATTCCCTCCCGTCTTGTCTGTCCTCAAGCCAACAAATCAATTTAATAAGCAGCATTCAACTGCGTCTGAGGAAGCCGTGGGGTATCTGAGGACACAACGCTGCTTTTGGCATGGGGAGGTCCTGATGAGATCTGCTGACTGAAAAGCATGCCTTCTCGCTCCACACAAAGGAATGGCACACAAAGGAAGCGGTGAGTCTGTAAGTCAACGGGAAAAACACTATCTGCTGTTGGTACATATGAGCAAATGTGCTGACCAGTGGAACAAAGGCTGCTGAATGAATACCAGACTAAAGCATGGATGGTAGCAGCGGTATGTCAGAGACATCCTCCGATCAGAGGAGCTAGACGTGCCCAATCCTCACAACTCACAAATCTTGCATGTAATTCAATCCAGTTTATCAGGAACCATAAGCACCTTGTTCCAAATGACTCTTTAGGGGACTCCCGTCCATTACTGAGCCCAGTGGGTCTCCAGTCTTTAACCTTTCCAGTCTCTTTCGGCTGCAATCACCAGGATGGAGCGATCATTGCACAGCGTACTAAACAGCTGTACTAAGCAGCATTACTGGGCACATCTCGAATGGAGTTAAGCTGTATACTGTTAGACTGGGAGGATGAAGAAGAGATGGTGTCCTCCCTTTCCATAGACCGCCCCCCCCCCCCCCCCCCCCGACACACACACACACAACCTTAAGGCAACAACATGTTGAAAGTAAACTGTTACAGCAGGAGGCATTACGTAGCTACCAGTTAACACTGCTAACAGCTTAGACGGGGGGGGGGGAACTCACAACTAATTAACTCGAGACAAGTCAGAAGTTTAATCGCCCACTTTACTCAGAAAGAGTGTGCACAAACATCGCTGAGCAAGATGCCCCTGTGTCTAGAGAAGAAAGAGAAAGAGAAAGAGAAAGAAAGAGAGAGATGAGACGGAGGCTGTGAGCCCTCCGACCGCCGCTCAGCCCCGGGAGACGCTGCAGCCACACGGTGTGTGAACCAGCCGAGCCGCCGCCGGACAACAGAGCCCCTCCGCCGTTACCCGGTGGAGATGCTGCTGCTGCTGCTGCCAACTTTGTTACAGAGGGCTGTTCCTCCGGACGGGCCCAAAGCTGAGCCGCAGTCCACAGGCTGGTCCCGGGCTACAGTCCGCCCGCCCGGTGTGAGGGACTTGGAGCTGCTCCCCCCACTCCAGACAATAAACATTCCTCAGACAGGCAGCAGCAGCAGCAGCAGCAGCAGCAGCAGCAGCAGGCTGGCCGCCGACCTGCGCCATCTTAGTTACACTCACTCCCTGTGCTTTTTCACCATTCTTGAACAAAGAGCTTGCCGGCGGAGCAGGTTCGATCCGGACCGTTACTTCCGACCAACACGCGATACAACTTAAGATGTAGACACTTAAAGCTCTTACCGGTCTGTTCTTGTATCCGGGTCCCGAACAGGAGGACGAACATAATACACGGTATTGCATCCATCGTGGCTACGGACCAGTCTGCCAGCCGACTGCTAACTTCTCACAGCGCTGAGGAAGGTAGACGCTGATTGGCTAGTAGGGCCGCAAGTCCCGCCTCCCCAGCAACAGCTCGGGGAAAGATCGATGCTGATTTGCGGAGGTCCCTGGCACACCCCGCCCCATTGGAGCAACTCTACCACTGCTGTAAACAAACACTGTTGCTGTTCATAAAAATGACAGAGTGCACTATTTAATGTATGCATCTAATATAAGTATACATCCAATATAAGTATACGTCTTATGTATAACTTTTGTTATATATTACCTCTGCAATAGAAACGTTCTGATGCATGACACGTCCTAATCTTTCTAATCGTTCTACTACCACTACTAAAACATAACCTATAATTACATCTGATTTAATACTGGAGTCAAAGATTTATTGAGTGTCAGCCTGACCCACAGGAAAGGTGACACTCAGGTGATGGTCAGACAGAAAGAACATGTCACTGTGTCTCTGACTTAGGAAACATGATAATAATAAGAATAACAATAATAATAATAATAACAGCAATAATAATAATAATAGCAGCAAACACAGATACTATTCTTCCCCAGATAACATATCCTCAATGACTTGCTGTGGCTAGGCCTGTGTGCATCTCTCCATATGTCACACACACACACACACACACGCACGCACGCACGCACGCACGCACGCACGCACACACACACACACACACATACACACACACCCTAGTCCCTGGAGAGTGGGACAGAGATTGATAGTGGCCTCTTATTTGATGTCCAACTGAGCTCTGCATGGCCTTGCACACACACACACACACACACATACACACACAGACACACACAGACCTAAAAGCTTTGGCTAAAAGTTGGGGAATAAGAATAATACGGAGAACACCTTCAGGAGATAGATGAATCATGCAAAGATGCATATGGGAAATCTTATATTAAATCCTGAATGTTATATTTACTTAAACAGATGTTTCTAAATGGAGGGCCCTTTGGACACCCCATCCCCCTTAAGCACTCACACAAAGGCCCAGCTGCTCTCCGCAGTAATCATATGCTGTTCATGTCGTTGTGCTGATACCGGTTTTAATTTGCATTTACAATTTTGGCATTTAGCTGACGCATTCATCCAGAGTGACTCGTGCAGTGTGAAGACCAGGAATGATTTTGCTGTGAACGCAGACTTACGTTGCAAGGAAATAGGTGCAGATAAAGGATGAGTGGAGATTCAGTGGGGGATGTTCCCCCTCAGTGGTTCTATCTGGAGTGAGTCCAGATGACCCAAGCTCTCCTTCATTAGTGAAATTAACCACATTAGACCACATAATTTACGAGGACCCAACAGTTCTAGTAGCTCCCTCCAGAGCAAGCAACAGTGCGACA
>NC_045754.1:22671990-22673821 GCF_008692095.1 Etheostoma spectabile
AAAACTCCTTTTAGGAAGAAACCTGGGTCAGACCCAGGAGCTTGGTAGGTGGAGTCTGACGGGTTTGGGTTGAAATGAATAGTGGCAACAGTAAACGATGATCACTCTTGAATTGTACAGCAGAGTCTGTCACTGTACTTACTTAAAAAGTTCTGTCAGGCCGAGCACACCCAAAGCGCACCTTAACAGAAAGCATCCACCAGTGCAGGATGTGGGGGCTTTAGGGGCTGCAGCCTCCCCGCTAATGACTGCAACCCCCTCAGTGGTGACTGCACCCCTGCAGCTTGGCAATAACCTTCTACTCTTTAACAAACCAGTTCCTGTCTGCAATGAGCCACAGAGCATTTGGGTCAGTAGCCTTTGCGTTTTCTGACTGTATAGTTTTTATTTTATTTTATTTTATTTTACCTTTATTTAACCAGAAAGAAAAACTCATTGAGATTAAAAATCTCTTTTCCAAGAGGTTCCTGGACCAAAGCTAAGAAGCAGCAAAAAACAAACAAGGGATGCCAGAACATATTAACAAAATAACATATATCATGAACATAAAACATAAAACACTTTATTTCAAATGTAAAGATAAGAGTAAATACAGAGGAAAAGGTGAAGATGAATAAGGATTATGGCTACAAACTATGTGTAGAACGAGACCATCTCTGCATCCATCTCCATCTCTACAGCTGCTGGGTGTCTGGCTGGCAGGTGTGCAGGTGTCGGGCGGTGAGCTGGGTGGCCTGCGTGGGTTTCCAGCGGGATGTCCCGAGCTGGGGTGTCCTTTCCCAGAGACCTGCATCCTGTAGTGCCAGTGCCACTCAACCTGGTGACTCTTTTTCTGTGTGCCCACATTCTGCTTAATGATGATAATACTTTTTACATGGAAAATTATGCAATGTGCATTTTCTTATACTGTGCAGAATGAGTTTAATCTGACGTTTATTTTTGTTTTCACTTCCAATATTTTCAGAATCATCAAATACAGACAAATTCAATTTTATTTTGGAAAAAAAGAAATGTTTTAACAGGAAAAAGAACACAGCCTCTCTGTCCGGTAGTGGTTGACTAAAGGGAACGGCCTGTGCCCGGTCCAGGGATCAGACTCCACCTGATATCTGGAGCTCTGCCAGTCATACCACTGCTCTGCTTTTATTCTCTATTTTAGAATCTGACCCAACCAACCCTACAAAAGACTGACACCAGTTCTTACCAAACACTGCCAGAAACAAATGACATGTCCACTTCGCTGCTAGAAGAGTGATCTTCTACTGAGCTATGAGAGATTTAAGATATGATGTAAGATATGAGTACTGAAACGTTATCTTGGATGCTGGATTTAATCTAGCCTTTTTATTGAAATCATTTATTTTGACTTTTAAATTGTTAAAAATAAAAAACATGCAATCCTCTTTTCAAGTGTTTCTGTATTTTCACTATTTTTCTGTTGTCATTGCATTATACATATTACCCTCTACAAGTCTGGATGAGACTGAATGTATGAGCTTAGATTCAACTTTACAGGTACTGAGACACCAAAAACCATTTAGCATCCAACCAGGAGTTCAAACATGCAGCAGAGGGCCCATGGTCCATTACAGCTTGCCTCTCCGTTTGCTGGGTGGGGCATCCCTAACATCATCACTACGGATAACTGCTGAGTTTGCAACCTTCTTGGAGGACCAGAAACCGGAACCACATCAGCACAGCCGTGTACCACCCGAAAGCAAACTGGTGGATGGTCTTCCCTTCTCAGCCACTCTGCCCCTCATCCAGTTACACAGAAAGACAACACTGCACTCCATTACTGGCAGCTCCCAGCCCTATTGGGGCCGGGGGG
>NC_045754.1:22673831-22678908 GCF_008692095.1 Etheostoma spectabile
GGGGGGGGGGGGGGGGATGTAGCCTTGAATCTGCTGCAGATACTTGAAGCTCCTGCAGTTGTTGCACCAGCAGCAGCAGCGCCCCAACAGTGCGGATGAAATGGCAGTTTGACAATGGACGATGGGTGAGACGCTTCACACAGCTGGACCAATAAATTAAGCACTACATTTATCAACTGCCCCACTGTCATTGTGAGGCACATTTGTGTTTCCTAGGATGGCAAAGGCATGACCCGCCATACTCTGCCTCTGATTGGCTGGTACCCACTGTCTTAGTTGGCTGGCTTGGTTAGGTTTATGGCAAGAGGAGTAAGAATGGTCAGGGTTAGGTAGGGATGTCAGGGTTAGTCAATCAGAGGAAGAAGGCAGAGTACGACGGGACGTTCCTCCGCTATCCTCAGAAACGCAAATTTGCCTTAGGGAGCCTGCATCCTGAATCCTGAACCCTGTGTGTGGTTACAGGACTGGTTGTCAGTCAACATTTAACTGATATGTCCACTTGCCTCACGTTGTCATGTGGTAATCAAAAATGTATTGGCTATTGCAAATTAGTTGTGTATCAACTCAATTTCTAGGACAGTGTTGACACTTTGGTCCATGACAAGGAATGTAGAAAACTAATGTTTGCGTTTCCATGGAATTTGCTGATTCATGGTCTCAACAGGATGAATTGAAATTTTGTGTTGTTGATACCTTTTTTCCATGCCTTTTCTGACCTGATCTTCCACATTTACATAGTATTCCAAATTTAAAAAATATGAGTATATGTAAATAGAAAAAATCATGACTGACACATTTACAGTCCTACTCACCAGAGGATGGACCTAGCAGAGGAACCTTTGTCCTGTTACTGCCTGCAGGGCTTTATTTGTTGTCTTGTTCCTCTGACCACAGCTCTGACCAGATGCCGTAGGGCCTGCACCATTTTGTCTAAATGAACAGTGTTGTGTAATATTGCACCGGTACCAATAACACCTTTTTATGGCACAGCCTTCATTTCCTGGCAGGGCCCTTGCCTATTGGATCATGTTCCTTGAATGCTGCCTTTGCAGTTACTTGCTTTGAAGAGCAACGGATATATGGAGTCATCTTTCATACTTCTCAAGCCTAATAACCTTGCTGGGAGGTGGGAGCTCTAAAAACATCTCTGCTAAATGGCGCACCGAGGAATCTAGGCGGATTCTGAAGATGAATATTAAGTCTGTGGATGGATGGATGGATGGATGGATGGATGGATGGATGAACAGATGGATGGAAATATGGCAGGGGAGCAGATGAATGAGGCTGACTACAATCATTGTCTGCTAAAGTTAAAAGTAAGACCTCCATTAGCAGATGGGACTGCAGCGGGGGTAATCTGTCTGCCCCCAGTGGAGGACATATCCATTAACATTGGCCATGCCCTCAGATGCTCTAATGTAAAAGAATTTAAGAGGGACATGGGGAAATATGCTAACTAAAGACACACTTTGATCCCAAAACCCAAACCCACCCCTGTTTAGTCAGTTACATGGCAGGGCATGAATAAATATATTCCCACTGTGGCTTATTATATTAATATGTCTTATGAATACTCTGGGCAGTTTGGCATATTTGTAAGCTTAAGTCTGTATAAGTCAATGGAATTTTATGAAATATTATTAAGGAAGGTTGCTGTAAGATGTATCATCAATGTGCAATACACCTGTGCATCTTATTTATTTATTTAATAATAACTGTGCACTTCAATATCTTATAAGGGGCTGTCTTTAGGGGCCAAGGGCAATATGCAATTATACTTTTTGTAATTTAGGAATGCAAATTTATTTATTTTTATTTGTACTTTTTAATGGTTTTGTGTAATTTTATTTATTTATAATGTAAATGCTTTGTGTGTCTTTTTAAACTCGACTTGACTCTCTGAGTAACAACCGCACAAGAGTTCCTATGTGTGAAAACACAAATGGCAAACAAAGTTCTTGAATCTTGAATCTTGAATCTTGAATCAACCTTTATGCATGTCATAAGTTTCCATTGCTAATGGCTGTTTCCTTGTTTTTTCAAACAGGACCTGTCATGACATGTCTCCTGGGTGAAAGTCCTATGTTTGTTTGACCCAGGTTAGAGAAAGGTGGAAGGAATGAATAGTGGAAAGGTAAGAATGGTTTCTATTTTCCCTCTTGTTAAGCAGCTCATGACCTCATCTGGTGACCGTTGGCATGCTGGGAACCACTGGTCTCAACTTCCCACCTCCTAACATCTGCTTCAGCATCGACTGTCTGATCAGGTCCCATGTGACGCTGGATCACTCACTGGAGACTTTCTACTGCACAACCACCACTGGTATTTTGAAAAAATTACATTTTGCTGATAATACTTTTCCACTTTTACCTAAGTACAACTTTGAACATAATAGAGTACTTTTACATTGTTGTAATGATACTTTTACTAAGTAAAGGTGGTCAGTCGTCATCTGACAGCAAGTCAGGAAAAAGCACAAAAAACCACAGCTGAATTTCAGTACTTGAAAAACAAAGGTATTACACTGCTTTAACTTCCAGCACAAAGCACAGCTCTCATTCTATTTGAAGAACTGCTTCACAAGAACACAATAGGCTCACAGAATCTTCTTTCCTATTCTTGCAACTTAAATCATTGTCATTACACACACAGTGCCTTAAAACAACCATCTTAACCATCTACACTATTAGAAGAAACTCTGTAATACTGTAAATACTACGTAAAACACTCCTCAGACAATAGCTCTCCCTCTCCCAAGATTCCCCTTATCACCAGACACACCATGACAAACTAACCCAACCTTCAACTCATACTAGGAAGAGTACAAGGTAAACCACAGTCACTACAACACATCAAATGGGTCTCTGGGTAGTAACTGCACCCCCCCCCACACACACACACACACACCATGCACACCTTTGTTAATTGTCCTGTTGTCGTTGCTTTGTTTGTTTGTAACAAAGAGAAACCTGTCGACCTGTTACGATCCATGTGGGCAAAGCATACTAGCTTCAATGGTAAGTTGCTGAGTAAGGGGGCTCTCTGTGGTCCGGACGTTTGTACAGGTATAAAAGGAAAGGGTTAACCAGGTGGGAAGCAACAGCACATCCACATCCACAGTCAACATGAGCAACAGCGGCATGAACATGAGGGGCAAGATCGTCTTCTATGAGGACAGGAACTTCCAGGGTCGCTCCTATGAGTGCATGAGCGACTGCTCTGACATGAGCTCCTACCTGAACAGGTGCCACTCCTGCAGGGTGGAGAGCGGCTGCTTCATGGTCTACGACCAGCCCAACTACATGGGAAACCAGTACTTCATGAGGGGGGGCGGGTACTCTGACTACATGAGCATGATGGGAATGAGAGACTGCGTCAGGTCCTGCCGCATGATCCCCATGGTAGGTATAAATCACACTACCATTCTACTACGGGTGACATCACACACAAAATATATATGATATCCATTTGTTTTCATTCCCTACAAAAAACAGCACAGAAGCCAGTTCAGGATGAGGATCTACGAGAGGGAGAACTTCGGGGGCCAGATGCACGAGCTGATGGACGACTGCAACAACGTCATGGACCACTACCGCATGTCCAACTGCATGTCCTGCCATGTGATGGACGGCCACTGGCTGATGTTCGATCAGGCCCAGTACAGAGGCAGGGTGATGTACCTGAGGCCCGGCGAGTACAGGAGCTTCAGGGACATGGGCATGAGCGGCATGAGGTTCATGAGCATGAGGCGCATCATGGACTCTGGCTACTAAATATTCACCCAGCGTTTCAAATGCCAATAAATACAATCATTAATGCATTAAACACAAAGAAAAGGAATAAGCATTTTCGTCTTTGTAGTCGAGGAAATCTAGGATGTACTGCAGGGACATTGAGTCTCTGTAAAAATATAATAATTAATCAGATAAGGGCAAGACTCAACTTCTTCTTTTAGTTGTTGTTAAAAATTTTTTCCAATTGCTTAAACACAATATTGTAAACTAGTGTGGTTTTATCAAAATACTTAACACAATTTACAAAACCACACAACCAAACTGCAAAATACCTCATCTGTCCTGCAAAATGAAGCACTGCAACCAAAACTACAAATAGCATCTGCACCTACTGGCCCATCCTTCATTCATATTCATATTACCAGATTTACTGCACAATGTTGGGCATAATGAAAAGCCCTCTCATCTTTACAATGATTTGTCATAATACTAAAATAGTTCTGCAGATTGTTTATGCACAGAAATATTTACAGATCCACACACATACATGCTGTTGAAACTTTTTATTTTTATTTTTTCCCCAAATGAATCAGTGCAACATATGCACAGCAGATATATTTATATTGGTCAGAACAAAAATATGCAGAAAAAATACACAGACAAAAACTGGCAAGAAAAATAATTAGACAGCATCTTCCAAAAATGTGCTCACCTGTGGTCTTTTCATGGTGTTTACCATGCGTTCATAGGCATTGCAAAAACCTTTTCCCCAGTGAAAATGTCACTTCCTGTGGGCGTGAAACTGGGGCTGGATCTAAACAGAGTTCCCCAGTTAGTGGCGCGTTGTTGACAGCTGACGTGTAGGCCACTTTGGTTCACTGAAAAAAATATAACGACAATAAACTGTTTATTTAGGACAAAGGCTTCTGCCAAGAAACATACACACACAAAACATGTTTAAATTATTCCTAAAGAGGCTTATGTATAAAAACAACAGCTTATCCATGTCCTGTCCCATTCGGTGTCCTGCAGACAACACAAAAAAACACCTGTCCATGGGCGTTTTGTGTGATCGCACCATTACTTCCTGATAGACATGGTACAATTAAACAATGAGGTGTTGGCCAGGTGGCACAAATATTGGCCAATCAGCTCATGCAGTGTCATATTGAATGGCAAACGTGGGACTTTATGTCAGATTGTTGGGTCTTATGCAGAGAACCGTGTTCAGTGACTTTAAAAGGAGTTATTTTGACTTGCAAAATGTGTGTAAAGCAGAAAAGAATGATTTTGCTCACTGTCAGTCAGTTTAAATGATTGTGTTATGCATGTCATTTCAGTGT
>NC_045754.1:22678918-22715231 GCF_008692095.1 Etheostoma spectabile
TCTGTCCTGCAAAATGAAGCACTGCAACCAAAACTACAAATAGCATCTGCACCTACTGGCCCATCCTTCATTCATATTCATATTACCAGATTTACTGCACAATGTTGGGCATAATGAAAAGCCCTCTCATCTTTACAATGATTTGTCATAATACTAAAATAGTTCTGCAGATTGTTTATGCACAGAAATATTTACAGATCCACACACATACATGCTGTTGAAACTTTTTATTTTTATTTTTTCCCCAAATGAATCAGTGCAACATATGCACAGCAGATATATTTATATTGGTCAGAACAAAAATATGCAGAAAAAATACACAGACAAAAACTGGCAAGAAAAACACACTGAAATAACACATGCATAACACAGAAATGAATGCATAACACACTGAAATAACATGCAACACATTGAATGAAATGCAAACACAGAAATGACATGCTAACACACTGAAATGACATGCATAACACATTGAAATGAAATGCATAACACCACAGAAATGACATGCATAACACACTGAAAGAAACACATGCATACACCAGAAATGACATGCATAACACACTGAAATGACATGCATAACACACTGAAATGACATGCATAACACATTGAAATGAAATGCATAACACACAGAAATGACATGCATAACACACTGAAATGACATGCATAACACATTGAAATGAAATGCATAACACACAGAAATGACATGCATAACACACTGAAATGACATGCATAACACACAGAAATGACATGCATAACACACAGAAATGACATGCATAACACACTGAAATAACACTTGCATAACACACAGAAATGACATGCATAACACATTGAAATGACATGCATAACACACTGAAATGACATGCATAACACATTGAAATGACATGCATAACACACAGAAATGACATGCATAACACACAGAAATGACATGCATAACACATTGAAATGACATGCATAACACACTGAAATAACACTTGCATAACACACTGAAATAACACTTGCATAACACATTGAAATGAAATGCACAACACAGAGAAATGACATGCATAACACACTGAAATGACATGCATAACAAATTGAAATGACATGCATAACACACTGAAATGACATGCATAACACACTGAAATAACACATGCATAACACATTGAAATGACATGCATAACACACTGAAATAACACATGCATAACACATTGAAATGACATGCATAACACACAAATGACATGCATAACACACTGAAATGACATGCATAACACACTGAAATAACACATGCATAACACACTGAAATAACATGCATAACACACTGAAATAACATGCATAACACACTGAAATGACATGCATAACACACTGAAATGACATGCATAACACACTGAAATGACATGCATAACACACTGAAATGACATGCATAACACAATCATTTAAACTGACTGACAGTGAGCAAAATCATTCTTTTCTGCTTTACACACATTTTGCAAGTCAAAATAACTCCTTTTAAAGTCACTGAACACGGTCTCTGCATAAGCACCAACAATCTGACATAAATCCCACGTTTGCCATTCAATATGACACTGCATGAGCTGATTGGCCAATATTTGTGCCACCTGGCCAACACCTCATTGTTAATTGTACCATGTCTATCGGAAGTAATGGTGCGATCACACAAAACGCCAGGACAGGTGTTTTTTTGTGTTGTCTGCAGGACACCGAATGGGACAGGACATGGATAAGCTGTTGTTTTATACATAAGCCTCTTTAGGAATAATTTAAACATGTTTGTGTGTGTATGTTTCTTGGCAGAAGCCTTTGTCCTAAATAAACAGTTATTGTCGTTATATTTTTTTCAGTGAACCAAAGTGGCCTACACGTCAGCTGTCAACAACGCGCCACTAACTGGGGAACTCTGTTTAGATCCAGCCCCAGTTTCAGCCCACAGAATGACATTTTCACTGGGGAAAAGGTTTTTGCAATGCCTATGAACGCATGGTAAACACCATGAAAAGACCACAGGTGAGCACATTTTTGGAAGATGCTGTCTAATTTTTTCTTGCCAGTTTTGTCTGTGTATTTTTCTGATATTTTTGTTCTGACCAATTAAATATATCTGCTGGGCATATGTTGCACTGATTCATTTGGGGAAAAAATAAAAATAAAAAGTTTCAACAGCATGTATGTGTGTGGATCTGTAAATATTTCTGTGCATAAACAATCTGCAGAACTATTTTAGTATTATGACAATCATTGTAAAGATGAGAGGGCTTTTCATTATGCCCAACCTGTGCAGTAAATGGTAAATGAATATGAATGAAGGATGGGCCAGTAGGTGCAGATGCTATTTGTAGTTTTGGTTGCAGTGCTTCATTTTGCAGGACAGATGAGGTATTTTGCAGTTTGGTTGTGTGGTTTGTAAAGTGTTTAAGTATTTTGATAAAACCACACTAGTTTACAATATTGTGTTTAAGCAATTGGAAAAAATTTTAACAACAACTAAAAGAAGAAGTTGAGTCTTGCCCTTATCTGATAATTATTATATTTTACAGAGACTCAATGTCCCTGCAGTACATCCAGATTCCCGACTACAAAGACGAAAATGCTTATTCCTTTTCTTGTGTTAAGCATAATGATTGTATTTATTGGCATTGAAACGCTGGGTGAATATTTAGTAGCCAGAGTCAGATGCGCCTCATGCCATGAACCTCATGCCGCTCATGCCCATGTCCTGAAGCTCTGTACTCGCCGGGCCTCAGGTACATCACCTGCCTCGTTACGGGCCGACGAACATCAGCCAGTGGCCGTCCATCACATGGCAGGACATGCAGTTGGACAGCGGTAGTGGTCCATGACGTTGTTGCAGTCGTCCATCAGCTCGTGCATCTGGCCCCGAAGTTCTCCCTCTCGTAGATCCTCATCCTGAACTGGCTTCTGTGCTGTTTTTTGTAGGAATGAAAACACAATGGATATCATATATATTTGTGTGTGATGTCACCCGTAGTAGAATGGTAGTGTGATTTATACCTACCATGGGGATCATGCGGCAGGACCTGACGCGTCTTCATTCCCATCATGCTCATGTGTCAGAGTACCCGCCCCCCTCATGAAGTACTGGTTTCCCATGTAGTTGGGCTGGTCGTAGACCATGAAGCAGCCGCTCTCCACCCTGCAGGTGGCACTGTTCAGGTAGGAGCTCATGTCAGAGCAGTCGCTCATGCACTCATAGGAGCGACCCTGGAAGTTCCTGTCCTCATAGAAGACGACTTGCCCCTCATGTCATGCCGCTGTTGCTCAGTTGACTGTGGATGGGATGTGCTGTTGCTTCCCACCTGGTTAACCTTTCCTTTATACCTGTACAAACGTCCGGACCACAGAGAGCCCCTTATCAGCAACTTACCATTGAAGCTAGTATGCTTTGCCCACATGGAGTAACAGGTCGACAGGTTTCTCTTGTTACAAACAAACAAAGCACGAAACAGGACAATTAACAAAGGTGTGCATGGTGGTGTGTGTGTGTGTGGGGGGGGGTGCAGTTACTAACCAGAGACCATTTGATGTGTTGTAGTGACTGTGTTTACCTTGTACCTCTTCTAGTATGAGTTGAAGGTTGGGTTAGTTTGTCATGGTGTGTCTGGTGATAAGGGAATCTTGGGAGGGGAGAGCTATTGTCTGAGGATGTTTTACGTAGTATTACAGTATTACAGAGTTTCTCTCATGTGTAGATGGTTAAGATGTGTTTTTAAGGCACTGTGTGTGTAATGACAATGATTTAAGTTGCAAGAATAGGAAAGAAGATTCTGGAGCCTATGTGTTCTTGTGAAGCAGTTCTTCAAATAGAATGAGAGCTGTGCTTTGGCTGGAAGTTAAAGCAGTGAATACCTTTGTTTTCAAGTACTGAAATTCAGCTGTGGTTTTTTGTGCTTTTCCTGACTTGCTGTCAGATGACGACTGACCACTTTACTTAGTAAAAGTATCATTACAACAATGTAAAGTACTCTATTATGTTCAAAGTTGTACTTAGGTAAAAGTGGAAAAGTATTATCAGCAAAATGTAATTTTTCAAAATACCAGTGGTGGTTGTGCAGTAGAAAGTCTCCAGTGAGTGATCCAGCGTCACATGGGACCTGATCAGACAGTCGATGCTGAAGCAGATGTTAGGAGGTGGGAAGTTGAGACCAGTGGTTCCCAGCATGCCAACGGTCACCAGATGAGGTCATGAGCTGCTTAACAGAGGGAAATAGAAACCATTCTTACCTTTCACTATTCATTCCTTCCACCTTTCTCTAACCTGGGTCAAACAAACATAGGACTTTCACCCAGGAGACTGTCATGAGTCCTGTTTGAAAAAACAAGGAAACAGCCATTAGCAATGGAAACTTATGACATGCATAAAGTGGATTCAAGATTCAAGATTCAAGATTCAAGAACTTGTTTGCCATTTGTGTTTTCACAACATAGGAACTCTTGTGCGGTTGTTACTCAGAGAGTCAAGTCGAGTTAAAAAAGAACACAAAGCATTACATTATAAATAAATAAAATTACACAAAAACCATAAAAAGTACAAAAAAAAATAAATAAATTTGCATTCCTAAATTACAAAAAGTATAATTGCATATTGCCCTTGGCCCCTAAAGACAGCCCCTTATAAGATATTGAAGTGCACAGTATTATTAAATAAATAAATAAGATGCACAGGTGTATTGCACATTGATGATACATCTTACAGCAACCTTCCTTAATATATTCATAAAATTCCATTGATTATACGACTTAAGCTTACAAATATGCCAAACTGCCCAGAGTATTCATAAGACATATAATATAATAAGCCACAGTGGGAATTATTTATTCATGCCCTGCCATGTAACTGACTAAACAGGGTGGGTTTGGGTTTTGGGATCAAAGTGTGTCTTTAGTTAGCATATTTCCCCATGTCCCTCTTAAATTCTTTTACATTAGAGCTCTGAGGGCATGGCCAATGTAATGGATATGTCCTCCACTGGGGCAGACAGATTACCCCCGCTGCAGTCCCATGCTAATGGAGGTCTACTTTTAACTTAGCAGACATGATTGTAGTCAGCCTCACATCTGCTCCTGCCATATTTCCATCCATCTGTCATCCATCCATCCACATCCATCCATCCATCCATCCACAGACTTAATATCATCTCAGAATCCGCCTAGATTCCTCGGTGCGCATTTAGCAGAGATGTTTTTAGAGCTCACCTCCCAGCAAGGTTATTAGGCTTGAGAAGTATGAAAGATGACTCCATATCCGTTGCTCTCAAAGCAAGTAACTGCAAAGGCAGCATTCAAGGAACATGATCCAATAGGCAAGGGCCCTGCCAGGAAATGAAGGCTGTGCCATAAAAAGGTGTTATTGGTACCGGTGCAATATACACAACACGTTCATTTAGACAAAATGGTGCAGGCCCTACGGCATCTGGTCAGAGCTGTGGTCAGAGGAACAAGACAACAAATAAAGCCCTGCAGGCAGTAACAGGACAAAGGTTCCTCTGCTAGGTCCATCCTCTGGTGATAGGACTGTAAATGGTCAGTCATGATTTTTTCTATTTACATATACTCATATTTTTAAATTTGGAATCTATGTAAATGTGGAAGATCAGGTCAGAAAAGGCAGGAAAAAAGGTATCAACAAACAAAATTTCAATTCATCCTGTGAGACCATGAATCAGCAAATTCCATGGAACGAAACATTAGTTTTCTACATTCTTGTCATGGACCAAAGTGTCAACACGTCCTAGAAATTGAGTTGATACACAACAATTTGCAATAGCCAATACATTTTTGTACCACATGACACGACTGAGGCAAGTGGACATATCAGTTAAATGTTGACTGACAACCAGTCCTGTAACCACACACAGGGTTCAGGATTCAGGATGCAGGCTCCCTAAGGCAAATTTGCGTTTCTGAGGATAGCGGAGGAACGTCCCGTCGTACTCTGCCTTTTCCTCTGATTGACTAACCCTGACATCCCTACCTAACCCTGACCATTCTTACTCCTCTTGCCAAACCTAACCAAGCCAGCCAACTAAGACAGTGGGTACCAGCCAATCAGAGGCAGAGTATGGCGGGTCATGCCTTTGCCATCCTAGGAAACACAAATGTGCCTCACAATGACAGTGGGAGTTGATAAATGTGGCTTAATTTATTGGTCCAGCTGTGTGAAGCGTCTCACCCATCGTCCATTGTCAAACTGCCATTTCATCGCACTGTTGGGCGCTGCTGCTGCTGGTGCAACAACTGCAGGAGCTTCAAGTATCTCAGCAGATCAAGGCTACCACCCCCCCCCCCCCCCCCGGCCCAATAAGGGCTGGGAGCTGCCAGTAATGGAGTGCAGTGTTGTCTTCTGTGTAACTGGATGAGGGGCAGAGGGCTGAGAAGGGAAGACCATCCACCAGTTTGCTTGGGTGGTACACGGCTGTGCTGATGTGGTTCCGGTTTCTGGTCCTCCAAGAAGGTTGCAAACTCAGCAGTTATCCGTAGTGTGATGTTAGGGATGCCCCACCCAGCAAACGGAGAGGCAAGCTGTAAGGACCATGGCCTCTGCTGCATGTTTGAACTCCTGGTTGGTGCATAAATGGTTTTTGGTGTCTCAGTACCTGTAAAGTTGATCTAAGCTCATACATTCAGTCTCATCCAGACTGTAGAGGTAATATGTATAATGCAATGACAACAGAATAGTGAAATACAGAAACACTTGAAAAGAGGATTGCATGTTTTTTATTTTTAACAATTTAAAAGTCAAATAAATGATTTCAATAAAAGGCTAGATTAAATCCAGCATCCAAGATAACGTTTCAGTACTCATATCTTACATCATCTTAATCTCTCATAGCTCAGTAGAAGATCACTCTTCTAGCAGCGAAGTGGACATGTCATTTGTTTCTGGCAGTGTTGGTAAGAACTGGTGTCAGTCTTTTGTAGGGTTGGTTGGGTCAGATTCTAAAATAGAGAATAAAAGCAGAGCAGTGGATGACTGGCAGAGCTCCAGATATCAGGTGGAGTCTGATCCCTGGACGGGCACAGGCCGTTCCTTTAGTCAACCACTACCGGACAGAGAGGCTGTGTTTCCTGTTAAACATTTCTTTTTTTCCAAAATAAAATTGAATTTGTCTGATTTGATGATTCTGAAAATATTGGAAGTGAAAACAAAAATAACGTCAGATTAAACTCATTCTGCACAGTATAGAAAAGCACATTGCATAATTTTCCATGTAAAAAGTATTATCATCATAAGCAGAATGTGGGCACACAGAAAAGAGTCACAGGTTGAGTGGCACTGGCACTACGGATGCAGGTCTCTGGGAAAGGACACCCCAGCTCGGGACATCCCGCTGGAAACCCACGCAGGCCACCCAGCTCACCGCCGACATGCACACCTGCCAGCCAGACACCCAGCAGCTGTAGAGAGGAGATGGATGCAGAGATGGTCTCGTTCTACACATAGTTTGTAGCCATAATCCTTATTCACTTCACCTTTCTCTGTATTTACTCTTATCTTTACATTTGAAATAAAGTGTTTTAGTTTTATGTTCATGATATATGTATTTGTTATATGTCTGCAACCTTGTTGTTTGTGCTGCTGCTTATCTTGGCCAGGACACTCTTGGAAAAGAGATTTTAATCTCAATGAGTTTTCTTTCTGGTTAAATAAAGGTAAAATAAAAAAATAAAATAAACTTAACAAAAAGTCAGAAACGCAAAGGCTACTGACCCAAATGCTCTGTGGTCATTGCAGACAGGAACTGGTTTGTTAAAGAGTAGAAGGTTATTGCCAAGCTGCAGGGGTGCAGTCCACTGAGGGGGTTGCAGTCATTAGCGGGGAGGCTGCAGCCCTAAAGCCCCCACATCCTGCAACTGGTGGATGCTTTCTGTTAAGGTGCGCTTGGGTGTGCTCGGCCTGACAGAACTTTAAGTACAGTGACAGACTCTGCTGTACAATTCAAGAGTGATCATCGTTTACTGTTGCCACTATTCATTTCAACCAAACCCGTCAGACTCCACCTACCAAGCTCCGGGTCGACCCAGGTTTCTTCCTAAAAGGGATTTTTCCTCACCACTGTCGCACTGTTGCTTGTCTGGAGGGAGCTACTAGAACTGTGGGTCCTCGTAATTATGTGGTCTAATGTGGTTAATTTCACTAATGAAGGAGAGCTTGGGTCATCTGGACTCACTCCAGATAGAACCACTGGGGGGAACATCCCCACTGAATCTCCACTCATCCTTATCTGCACCTATTTCCTTGCAACGTAAGTCTGCGTTCACAGCAAAATCATTCCTGGTTTCACACTGCACGAGTCACTCTGGATGAATGCGTCAGCTAAATGCCAAAATGTAAAGCAATAAAAACCGGTATCAGCACAACGACATGAACAGCATATGATTACTGCGGAGAGCAGGGGCCTTGTGTGGAGTGCTTAAGGGGGATGGGGTGTCCAAAGGGCCCTCCATTTAGAAACATCTGTTAAGTAAAATAACATTCAGGATTTAATATAAGATTTCCCTATGCATCTTTGCATGATTCATCTATCTCCTGAAGGTGTTCTCCGTATTATTCTTATTCCCAACTTTTAGCCAAAGCTTTTAGGTCTGTGTGTGTCTGTGTGTGTATGTGGGTGTGGTGTGGTGTGGCAAGGCCATGCAGAGCTCAGTGGACATCAAAAAGAGGCCTATCAATCTCTGTCCCACTCTCCAGGACTAGGTGTGTGTGTAATGTGTGTGTGTGTGTGTGTGCTGTGCGTGCGTGGTGCGTGCGTGCGTGGTGTGTGGTGTGTGTTTTGACATATGGAGAGATGCACACAGGCCTAGCCACAGCAAGTCATTGGATATGTTATCTGGGAAGAATAGTATCTGTGTTTGCTGCTATTAATTTATTGCTGTTATTATTATATATTGTTATTCTTATTATTATCATGTTTCCTAAGTCAGAGACACAGGGACATGTTCTTTCGTCTGACCATCACCGAGTGCACCTTTCCTGTGGGTCAGGGACACTCATAAATCTTTGAACTCCAGTATTAATCAGATGTAATTATAGGTTATGTTTTGTAGTGGTAGTAGAACGATTAGAAGATAGGACGTGTCATGCATCAGAAAGTTTCTATTGCAGAGGTAATATATAACAAAAGTATACATAAGACGTATACTTATATTGGATGTATATTTATTAGATGCATACATTAAATAGTGCACTCTGTCATTTTTATGACAGCAACAGTGTTTGTTTACAGCAGTGGTAGAGGTTGCTCCAATGGGCGGGGTGTGCCAGGGGACCTCCGCAAATAGCATCGATCTTTCCCCGAGCTGTTGCTGGGGAGGCGGGACTTGCGGCCCTACTAGCCCAATCAGCGTCTACCTTCCTCAGCGCTGTGAGAAGTTAGCAGTCGGCTGGAGACTGGTCCGTAGCCACGATGGATGCAATACCGTGTATTATTGTTCTCCCCTGTCGGGACCCGGATACAAGAACAGACCGGTAAGAGCTTTAAGTGTCTACTCTTAAGTTGTATCGCGTGTTGGTCGGAAGTAACGGTCCGGATCGAACCTGCTCCGCCGGCAAGCTCTTGTGTTCAAGAATGGTGAAAAAGCACAGGGAGTGAGTGTAACTAAGATGGCGCAGTCGGCGGCCAGCTGCTGCTGCTGCTGCTGCTGCTGCTGCTGCTGCTGCTGTCTGAGGAATGGTGTCTGGAGTGGGGGGAGCAGCTCCAAGTCCCTCACACCGGCGGGCGACATGTAGCCGCGGACCAGCCTGTGGACTTCGGGCTCAGCTTTGGGCCCGTCCGGAGGAACAGCCCTCTGTAACAAAGTTGGCAGCAGCAGCAGCAGCATTCCACCGGGTAACGGCGGAGGGGCTCTGTTGTCGCGGCGGCTCGGCTGGTTCACACACGTGTGGCTGCAGCGTCTCCCGGGGTGAGCGGCGGTCGGAGGGCCACAGCTCCGTCTCATCTTCTCTCTTTCTTTCCTTTCTCTTTCTCTTTCTTCTCTAGACAGGGGCATCATCGCAGCGATGTTTGTGCACACTCTTTCTGAGTAAAGTGGGCGATTAAACTTCTGACTTGTGCTCGAGTTAATTAGTGTGGAGTTCCCCCCCCGTCTAAGCTGTTAGCAGTGTTAACTGGTAGCTACGTAATGCTCCTGCTGTAACAGTTTACTTTAACATGTTGTTGCCTTAAGGTTGTGTGTGTGTGTGTCGGGGGGGGAAGGGAGGTGGCGCTGTGTGCTTGTGTGATATGGGCAGGAAGGCGAAGGCGACAGCCAAGACATCTGTCTTATCAGGTCCCTCCGAGCACACAGGCATAACCTCGTGAAGCTCGCATTCGTCTGCGGTGACCACCAGTCCTGAATGCTGCTTCGAAATGCGTGGGTAGTATTTCGTGTGTGCGACTAGATGATCGCAATCGCAGCCGGTCATGCAGCCCGAAGCAGACCAGGGTCAGATTAGGATGCAAAGATGTGAGACACCCACATGCGAGCTGCCAGTCTAATGGATCGGCCCGCACCTTTGTACCCCTGAACAAAGAGTCACAGGGTGGACGTCAGGGGACGATATCGCGTTCTGATATACATTGGATTAGTGCAATATCACGCACGATTCAGTACGAGCTGAGTGAGGACTGTTCGCCACCCGTAGCATTATGCCTCCCTCACCCTCCTCCCCCCCCACCCGTGTGGACGTGATTGTGTTTGTTACTGTGATCTTCATATCCACGCCTCGCCTACAACCAATCGATTCCTAGTTGCGTCATTTCTTACTATCACTTTCACCTGCCAGCCTTCCCTGTCCCGACCCAACTGGTCGATGAAATATCTCCTGTTCTATTTCGTTCACTCACCCACTAAGCAGTATATAGTGCCTGTTTTTACGTTGATCTGTCACATGTACCCCTCCCTCACTCGTCCTTCCTTGTGTGCCATCCTTTGGGTGGAGCATGAGAAGTGATCTGTCTTGCCCCCTCCAGTTACTACGCAGATTATCCATCACCCCCCGGACCTGCCTCACCATTGACACTAATAAGCAAGCATCGATGATGGTGACCTCACGTACCACGAGACGGCTTTCCAAGTCTAGTATCCGCAGTTGTGATATGCTGCTTATTAAAGACGATTTTGTATGGCCTCGAGGTATCAGACCAAGACGGGACGGGAACCTCCTCATCATCTTTTGTCCTCAGTAACAGGTAGTCATCGGATTGTGCCTTTCTCTTTGCACGCTAGGACTGCCCCCCAAGTACATCGTCTTTCACGGAACGAGACTACAAATGTGATGATGCAGCTAGTGAAATCAAAGCACAAAGCTCAATTGATCTATGGATACCATTTAGATTTTACATTCGCAGAAGGCTTGAAGGACTCTCGCCTACCCACACGTGTCACTTACGTCGTGTTCAGTGTTAGAACACACACCCCTTGCACAGGTCACTCTCACGGCAACAACACATATGAGCGAGGTCGGACCAGATATTTACTTGATTGCCTATTACACGTGCATTGACTGTAGCTGTGTTGTACACACCCCCCGCCCATTTCACGCGGACCCCTTTAGGCACAGGAAGTACCACTATGGGTCCACACACTTTATTCGCCTGTCGAGTGGTTTGTGACCTGAAATCGGATGATGGTCGTGCCAGCCTCGACCCAATTCTCTATATTGGATATCTCGCTGTAGTGGATGTATTTGCGACCCTGGCCGCCAAGCCTGCTAGTTACTCCATCGAGACACGCTTCGTGTCATGTCAGCACCGGGCCCTCTTCCCCTTCCTTTATGTTCTCCCTCCCCCCGTCCCTTTCTCCCTCACCTTCCCCTCCCACTTCTCTTTACCTCCCCTTCCTTCTTCCTCCCTTCTCCCTTTCCCCCCCAGTGGCCGTATTCTCTGTCCTTTTAACTCAGTTTCCCCGAGATTTACCTCGTTCCTGGCCTCCCCCCCTGCGCTTTCCCGATGTCTGTAGCACCCTTCCTGTAGTCACCTACTCAACCGCCGGTCCACCTTCACTATAACCCACATTGTAGTGCGTACTTGCACTCTATTAATTGACCCCTTCAACGATTGTTGGACACACCATACACACCGCCTCAACATCACACACATTGGTACATCCCCACTAACACACCCTAGCTGGCCGTGTATGCTGTAATGCACCCGCTCAACTCCTCGCCTGACTACCTTCAATATTGGTGTATTGTGTTTTTTATCACTATTGTATCGTAACACAATTTTGGATTGGAACTAGAAGATAAGGGGATCGTCATAGATCTGCTGCTCAGAGAGAATGCAGATGACAGACGGGGGGGCTCCGCTCGTGCCTCCAGGCTGCATATATGGGCGGATGGATTCTGCAAAAAACTAGTGAATTCTGTCGAGACTTATTCCTACGTCCGTTCACTTTCACACAGGTGTGTGGCCGTACTAAGGAAAGGCCTACACAGTGTTGCCACCAGCTCTGAACCACAGTGAAAGGAAAACTAAATAAGGCATGTGCTGTGACAACCGCGTCGCATCGGAATATACAACTTATCTATAGAGTAAAGCGCCATGTGTCTCAAAAGCTCTTAGTCCCGTTGATTTCTAGAAGACATGTTAGTCTATTGTATGAGCAGACAGTGGAGCTGCTCTTATCTGTGTGGCCCCCACATGTTTTCAATATTCCTACGATAGTTTCCTCTGTTGTTAAGCCCACACTGTGGAATTAGGTGGCCCAGCGGATTATGTAGATCAATGCCACGTTGAGAACTGGGCCACGTTCAGCCACAGACAAAATTAGTCCCGCATAAACTGTGTTTTAAAATGATATCCAGGATCTGCGTGGACATCCAAAGCTGCACTGTGTGCGACAAGCTTCTGTCTGTCTTTTTTCCTCCTTATCTCCTCTTTTTTCTCCTTCCCTTTCCCATTCTCTTCCTTCCTCCTTCCCTCTTTGTCCTTCCCCCCCTTTCTTTTTCCCTCCCTCTCTCCTTTTCTCCTCTCTCCCCCCTTCTTTTCTCCCTCTACTCTTTCCCCCTTCCCCCCCTTCTCCCCCCTCTCTCCCTTTCCCTTCTTTCTTTTCCCTCCTCTTCCCCTTCCTTCCCCCCCCTCTTCTTCCTTTCCTTTCTTTTTTTCTTTCCCCTCCTCTTTCCCCTCTTCTTCCTTTTTCTTCCCCTTTTCTTTCCCTCTCCCCCCTCCCCCTCTTTTTTTTCTTCTCTCCTTCTCTCCCCCCCCTCCCCCCCCCTCTTCTTTTTCTATCTTCCTTTCTCTCCTTCTTTCTTCTTCTTTTCTCCCTCCCCCCCCCCCCCCCCCCCCCCCCCTCCCTCTCTTCTTTCCTTCTCTCCCTTCCCCCTCTTCCCCCTTTCCTCTCCCTTTCCTCTTTTTTTTTTTCCTTTTCCTTTCCCTCTCCCCCTACCTCCCCCCCTCTTTCCCCCTTCCTTTTCCCCTCATTCTTCCCCCCTTTCTTTCCCTCTCCCTTTCCCATCCCCCTTTCCCCCTCTCCCCTTTCTTTCTTTCTATATCTTTTTCCACTCCTCTTCCCCTTTCTGCTATTTTCTCATTCCTTTTATTTCTTCTTTTTCCCTTCTTTCCCTCCCCTTCCTTTCAACCCTTCTATTTTTTTTTTTTTTTTTTTTTTTCCTTCCCTCCCCCCCCCTTTTTTCTACCTCTCCGTTTCGTCTTTTCCTCTTCCATCCTTACTTCTTAATTCCCCTTTCACTTTTTTCCTACTCTTTTCCCCACATCTCCTTTTATTTTTCTTCTTTTCTTTCTCCTTTTTCTTCACATTTACTGCCCCTTATTATCTTTCTCCCTCACCCCCTCTTTTCTTTTTATTCCACTTTTCTTCACCCTCCTCCCTTTCTCCCTCCTTCTTCCCCCTTTCTGCCACCACCCCCATCAACCTCCTTTTTTTTTTTTTTTCCCATTTCCCACCTCTCTCCTTTTTTCCATCTACTCCTTTTCTCCTCCCTTTTTTTTTTCCTTTTTTTTTATTTCTTCCTCCCTCATCTCACCCTTACCCATTAATTTTACTTTTACCCCTTTTTTTCTCTCTGTTCTTTTTCCTCTCTCTTCCCTCCCCTCCCCTTCTCTTCTCCTCCCCTTTTTTTTCTCCCCATTTATCTTTCTCTTTTTTTTTTCATTTTTTTTTTTCTTTAGGTCCTCCTAGTCTTATCTTGTTTTTGAAATTTTTTTTTTGGGTTTCTTTCTCTTCCTTATCTTATCTTCTCCCTTTTTTTCTACTTTCTTTTTTTCTATTCAACCATCTCTTTCTCTTTCTTTTTCTCCTCTCTTCCTTTTCTTTCTTCCCCATCTTACGTTATCTTTCTTTTTCCTCTTTTTTTCCTTTTATTCCCATTATTTCATCCTTCTTTTTTATATCGTTTCTTTTGTTTTTTCTTCACCCTCTTCCTCTTTTTTTCTCTTCTTTTCTCCTCTTCTGTTTTTCTTTCCCCTTCCACCTTACATATCTTATTTTTTTTTTATATCTTTTTTTTCTTTTAGTCTCCATCTTTTTCTCCTCTCTTCTTTTTTATCTCTTTTTTTTTTTCTCTTCCCCATATAGCTTCTCCTTCTTTTTCTCCTCTTTTTTTTTATTCCTACTTTATCTCTCTTTTCTTTTTTCATCTTTTCTTTTTTCTATTTGCCTTATTTATGCTGCTCTTTCTTTCTAGCTTTTGTTTTTTTCGCTCTCAACCTTTATTTCTCTTTCTCTTTTTCTCATCTCTTTTTCTTTTATCTAACTCTATTTCTCTCCTTTCTGTTTTCTCCTCTTTCTTTTTTTTTCCCATTTCTTTAGCCGTTATATTTGCCTCCCCTGTTCTTTCTTTTGGTTTTTCTTTACCCCAACATTACTTTCTCTTCCTTCGTCTCATTCCCTTCCTTCCTATCTTTTATCTTCCTTTCTTTCTTACCCCCTTTTCCTTTCTTTTTTTTCTATTTCATACTTTCCTTTTATTCTCTTCTTTTTTCTCTCCCCCTTCCGTTCTATTTTCTCTCACTTCCTTCTGTTTTCCTGCTGCTTTCTCTTCCTTCTTCTTTCTTTTCGCTCTTCCTTCTTCATTTATCTTCATATTCTTCATCTTTTCTCCCTTACTCTTCATCTTATCTTCCTCTTCTCCCCCTCTTCCTTCTCCTCCCTTCTCTCCTCTCTTTCTCACACACTCTTTCTCCTCTCTGTCTCCCCCCCTCTTTTTCTTTTTTTTCTTCTCCCCACTTCTTTCTCCTACCCCCTCCCCGCCTTTTTCTCCCCCTTCCCCCTTTCTTTTTTTTTCTCCTTTTCCCCCCCCCCCCTCCTTTTCCTTCTTTCCTCCTTTTTTTTTCTTTTTTTTTTTTTTTTTTTTTTTTCTTCTTTTCTTCATTTCCCTTTCCTCTCTCATCCCCCCACATTTACCCTAGCCATTTTCTTTGTTTATATTAACCACAAACCCCCCCCCTCTTTCTTATTTCTCCTCTTTTCATTTCATACCAAGCTTCCTCTTCTCTTCAACTATTTCATTCACCATTTACCTTTACCCCTTCCCCTCCCTGCCCCCCCTTTTTACCATAATTCCTATCATCCTTTGCATTAATATATTCCCCTTTCCCCCTTCCGTATTATCTTTTCTTGGCTACATATCTCCTTAATTCCCTTTTACCAACATACTTTTACCTCTCTATTTTCCTATTTGAATTATCAAAAATCGCTTCCCTTCTTGTTCCAATCTTTTTACTTTACGTTCTTCTATTCTTCTCCCTATTGAATACCCCCACCTCCTTTTCCCTCTCGCTCTACTCCCCTTTCTTCTCACATCTCCTATCACACCATGATTTTTTTCCTCTTTTCCACACTCTTCTCCCCTCCCCATTTCTATTTTTCGCCCCATTGCCTCCTTATTATATAACAAACCCTCCTTCCTTTCTTCCCCCTCTTTTCTTTTCACCTCAGCTTCGGCTCTTCTCCTTTTTTCCCTTTCCCCCCTAACCCACCCTCCCCATTCCTCCTTTTTTCCCTTTCCCTCATCATTATTTTCTCCTCCCCCCTTCCTATATCCTCTACTCCTCTTTCCTCAGTCTGTCTCCCATTCTCTTTTCACCTTCTCCCACTCCCCTCCCTATCCCCTTCCCTCCCCTCTTCCCCCCTTTTCCCTTCCTTCTCTTTTTCTCCCCCATTTTCTTTGCTCCTTTCCTTTTTTCCCCCCCCCCTAACCCCCCTTACCCTTATCCTCTTTTTCTCTCCCCTTTTCTCCTCTACCCCCCCCTTCCCCCCCCCCCCTTGTTCTCCCATCTCCACTCTTCCTTTCCCCCCATCCCTCACCCCATTTCCTTTTCCCCCTTCTTTCTGTCCCCCCCCCCCATTTTCCCTTTCTTTTTCCCCATTCTTCCCCCTCCCTTTTTTCCCTCTCCCTTGTCCACCTCTCCTCATCACCTCCCATACTATTCTTCCCCTGCATTTCTTCCTTCCCTCTTTCCCCCCCCCTCTTTTTCTCCTTAACCCTTTCTCCCCCCTCTCCACCCTCTTTCTTTCTTCCCCTTTCCCCTCTTTTCTCCTCCCGCCCCCTTTTTCTTATTCCCGTTCTTCCCATCCTTTACCTCTTTCCTCTTCTCCCCCCCCCCCCCACCCCCCCCCCCCCACCCCACCCCCCCCCCACCCCCACCCCCCCCCCCCCCACACCCCCCACCCACCACACACCCCCCCCCCCCCCCCCCCCCCCCCCCCCCCCCCCCCCCCCCCCCCACCCCCCCCCCCCCCCCCCCCCCCACCCCCCCCCCCCCCCCCCCCCCCTTTCCTTCTCCTCCCTCACCACCTTTACTTTCCCCTTTTTTTTTGTTTTAGTCCCCTTTTTCATCCCTTTTTTCCCCCCCTCTCCTTTTCTTTCTCCCCCCCTCCCCCCCTCCCTTCCTCCCTCCCCTGATTCCTTTTCTTGCTTATTCCCCTCCCTTTTTAACCCCCTCCCCCTCCCTCCCTCTCTTTTCTTTTTTTTTCCCCCCCCTTTCCCCCTCTCTTTTTTCCCTTTTTTTTTTCTCCCTCCATTTCCCTCCTTCCCCCCCCTTCCCCCTCTCCTTTTTTTCATTCTCTTTTTTTTTTCTTTTCCCTCCCCTTTCCCCCTCCTTCCCCCTTTTCAGGTTATCCTGTCTCTTGTTTTTCATTCTTCTTCCGTCATCTTCCTATCACCTTTTCCTTCCCACTTTACTATTCTTACCCCCTCCTTCCTCTCATTTCTTTCCCCCCTTTTCCTTTTTATTTCTTCCCCCTCTCTTTCCCACTCTTCTTCCTTCCCCTATTTCCATTTTCTTCCCTTTTTCACCTTCCCGTTCTTTTTCTCCTTCCTCCTCTTTTTTTTACTTTTCACCTTCCCCCCCACCCCTCCTCTTTTTCCCTTCCCCTCTCCCTCCTCTTTTCCCCCTCCCTTCTTCTTTCTCTTTCTCTCTTTTCATTCTCTTTTTTCTTTTACTTTTTTCCTTTTTTCCCTCTTTTTCCCTTGGTTTTTTTTTTTTTTTTTTTTTTTTTTTTTTTTTTTTTTTTTTTTTTTTTTTTTTTTTTTTTTTTTTTTTTCCCACTCCCTTCCTTTTTCCCCCCCTTCTTTTCCCCCCTCCTCCTCCCTAACCCCTTCCCTTTTTTCCCCCCCCTCATCTCCCTTTCTTTTCCCCTTTTTTTTTTTTCCCCTTTATTTCTCCCCTTTTTTCTTTTCTTTCTCCAATCGTTCTCTCTCTCCCTTCCCCCCTCTCTCTCCCCCTCCCCTTCCTTTTCCTTTTTCCTTTCTTCTTTTCGCCCCTTTTTTTTCCTTTCCCTACCCTTCTCCACTCCTATTTTTCTTTTCTTTCCCTCCCTCCCCCCCCCCTTCCCTCCCTCTTTCCTTTCCTCTCCTACCCCCCCCCCCCCCCCCCCCCCCCCCCCCCCCCCCCCCCCCCCCCCCCCCCCACCCCCCACACCCACCACCCCCCCCCCCCCCCCACCCACACCCCCCCCCCCCCCCCCCCCCCCCCCCCCCCCCTCCCCCACACCCCCCCCCCCACCCCCCCCCCCTCCACCCCACACACCCCCCCCCCCCCTTCCTGCCCTCTACCCCCACCACCCCCACTTCTTTCACACCCCTCTCCACCCTTCCCCCCTTTTCCTCCCACATAACCTCTCACCCTGTCCTCTCTTCTGCTACTTCCGTCCTTCCAAGCATCATATTTTTCCCTTCCCTTCCTTCCATTCCTCCTCCTCTTTCTTGCTATGTCCCCCCTTATTTTCACCCAAAACTTTGGCGTTTCTCCCTTCACATTTTCCCCTTTTTTTCCTCTTTACCCACCCCTTCTTCTCTTTACATTTCTCTTCTTTCTTCTTCCATTTTATCATCTCTGTTCTATTACTTATCTCTCACTTCTCCCCCAAACTCTTTCTCTTTCTTTATCTTTCACCATCTCCCATCCCCGCGTCAACTCCCCTCTTTTGTTTTTCCATTTCCCTCCCCCCCTTCCCACTGCCCTCTGTTATCTTTGTCTTTTTATTTCATGCTTATGGTTTTTTTTTTTTTTAAGCTTCCAACCTCTTGGTACGCTTTCCCTTCTTTCCTTTTTTTCCTTCCCTTCCTCCCTTCATTTACTCTCCCTCACTTCTTTATCATTTCTTTTATATTTTTTGTTCCCCCCCCGTTTTCTTCACCATTTTTATATCTTTCCTTCCCACCCCCCCAGTTATTTCTACCTTCCCCTTCCCCGTCCTCATTATTTTGGTTTTTTTTCCCTTCACACACCCCCATTTTTTTCACTTAGTCGCATCCCTTCCTTGTTTTACTCCTCCCCACATTTTTCTTTCACACCTCATTCGACCTTTCTCATTTCCTTTCTTCGTTCCTTTCTTATTCTTCCCCTGATTTTTTCCCCCTTTTTTCCCCTTCCCTCTATCCCCTTACCCCCTTCTATTTCCCCTCTCTCTTCTTTACCCTTTTTTCTTTTCTTTCCTCACCATTTACCCCCATTTTTCCCCCTCTGCCCTCCTCCTTTTCCCCCACCCCCCCATTCTCCCTTCCCCCCCCCCCCCTCACTCTTCCTTCTTTTCCTCTCTTCCCCCTTCCTTTTCCACCTTCTTCTACACCTCATCATCCCCACCCCTCCCCCTTCCCTACCCTCTCCCATCCCTTCCCCGTCACTTCCCTTCCCCCCCTCCTTTTTTTCCACTTCCACTTGTTCCTTTCATTTCTTATTCTTTCCTGTATTCATTTAATTATCTTTCTATTCTCCTCTATTTATCTTTTTTTTTTTTTTTTTGTGTCCTTTCACCTTTCATTTTTCTCTCCTTCCCACATTTCCTTTCCCCATTTTATTCTTTCCAAACCTCCCCCGAGTCTCCCCACTTTCTTTTTTTCGGTTATTATTCTAATATTTTACTCTCTCCTCATCCCATCCCCCCTCCATCCACCATCTTTATCTCCCATTTTACACCTTTACCATCATTTTTCTTTCCAAATTTCTTTTTAACCCACCATTTATTACAATCCCACCAAACCACATCCATCTGTACACAATCTCCCCCTTACATCCTCCCCAATTTTTTCCCCCTAACCCCCCATTAATGACCTTTTAGCACACTTTACTTCTTAAAAGCCAGATTAAACAAAAACCATATCTTTTTTTTATTTTTTCCCTTCCACCATACTCCATCTGTGTCCAGACTTCTATCATTTTTTCCCTTTTTTTTCCCCTCTTTTGTTCCTCCACCCCTCACCTCCTGATTCCCCCCCACTTTCTCCCTTTCTCCTTTTTGTTCCTCTCCCCTCCACCTTTTCCCCACTTTCACTCCCTTCAAAGCCCTTTTTTCTCCCGCCACATTTCCCCCCCACTTTTACCAAGTACTCTTGTAGCGATTGTACCTTTTTTTTTTTCATCCTTTTTTTTCACCACACCCCCCTCCCCTTCTTCCAATCCTCTTCCTACCACTTCCTTTCTCCCCCCCTCCCTTTTTTCGTACTTTTCTTTTATTTCCAACTGTTTGTTACCCCTCTGCCTCCCCCTCTTTTTCCCCCCCCCCCCCTTTTTCACTCTTTCTCTTTCTTCTTCCCTCTTTCCCTTTACCTCCCTTTTTTCCCCCTCCTCTTCTTTTTTTTTTCCTTCTTCTCCCACTTTCCCTTTTCCTTTCCCTCCATTCTCCTTTTCATTTCCTTCCCCCCTCCGTTTGCTTCCCTCTCCCCCCCCCCCTTTTCCATGTTCCCCTTCTCCTTCTTCTTTTTCATTCTTCCCTCATTTCTTCCTCCTCCCTTTTTCTTTTTTTTTTTCCTTTTTTCTCATTCTTTTTTCCCCTCCCCCCCTTCCGACCCCTCCCCTTTCTTTTCTTTGTGGTTTCGGGCAGTGTTGGGCTGGGGTCCTCCCCCCCTCCATTCATCCCCCCCTCCCCTTTCCTTTTTTCTCTTTTCTTCTTCACGTACCTTTTCTTTTCCCCTGCTTTCTTCCTCCCCGTCCCACCCCCCTCTCCCCCGTCCTTCTTCCTTTTCCCTTTTCTTCCCCTTTATCCCTTCTTTCGTTTTCCCCCTTTTTCTTCCCTCCTTTTCCCACCCTTCCCCCCTTCCCTTCTTTTCCCCTTCTCCATTCCTCCTTTTTGCCTTTTCTCTCTCTCTATTCCTTCCCCCCTTTCCCTTTTTCATTCCCTCTTTCCTCTGTTTCTTCCCCCTTTTCCTCCTTTTGCCATCCCTTTCCCTCTTCTTTCCCCCTTCCTCTCCCTTCCCCTTTCTCCCCCTTCTTCCCCTTTCCTTTTCCTTCCTTTTCCCCTCCCTCCCCCCTCTTTATCCCTCCTCCCCCCCCACCCCCTTTCCCCCCCCCTCCCCCCCCCCCTTTTCTCCCTTACCTTCTCTTCTGCTCTTTTTTCTTCTTTTTTCCTTTTTTCTCCCCCCCTTCCCCTCCCTTCCTCTTTTTTGTCCCCCTTTTCCCCCCT
This sequence comes from Etheostoma spectabile, assembly GCF_008692095.1. Taxonomy (NCBI): domain Eukaryota; kingdom Metazoa; phylum Chordata; class Actinopteri; order Perciformes; family Percidae; genus Etheostoma; species Etheostoma spectabile. The sequence continues at coordinate 22,699,775 of NC_045754.1, forward strand.
TCCCTCCCCTTTTTTTTTTTTTCTCCCCCCCTCTCCCCCCCCCCTCCCTCCTTCCCTTCTTTTCCCCCTTCTTTCTTCCTCCCCCTCCCCCTCCCCCTCCCCCCTTCCCCCCCCTTCTCCCTCTTCCCCCCCCCCCCCCCCTTTTCCTCTTTTTCTCCCCCCCTCCTTTCTCCTTTTTTCCCCCTCTTTCCCTCTCACCTCCTTTTCCCCTCCCTTTTTGCTCCCTTTCTTCCCCTTCCCCTTTCTTTTTCCCCCCCCTTTCCCCCCCTCTCCTTCCCTTTCCCCCCTCTCTTTTTTCCCCTCCCCTTCCCCTTTTCCCCCCCCCTTCTCCCCCTCCCCTCCTTTCCTTTCTTTCCCTTTCCTTCTCTTTTTTTTTTTCCCCCTCTTTCCTTTTTTTTCCCCCCCCCTTTTTTCGTTTTCTCCCCTTCTCTTCCTTCTTTCTCCTCTCTCCTTTGATATTCTCTTCCCTCCTTTTTTTTCCCCCTTTCTTCCCTCCTTCCCCCTCCCCCCTTTTTTCCTCCCTTTTTTTCCTTTCCCTTCTTTTCCCCCTCCCCCCCTTTCCTCCTCTCTCCCTTTTCCCTTCTTTCTTCCCCTTCTTCCTCTCCCCTTCCTCCCTTTCTTCTCCCCCCCCCCCCCCTTTTTCCCTTCTTTCCTTCCCCTTTCCCTCCCCTCTTTCCCCTTTTCCCTTTTTTTTTCCCCTTCCCTCCCCCTCCCTCCCTTTTCTCTTCCCTCTTTTCCCCTCTCCTTCTTTCTTTTTTTCTCCCCCTTCCCCTCCTCCCCTTTTCCCCCTTCCTCTGCCCTCCCCTTCCTTTTTTACTTTCCCCCCCCTTTCCACCACCCCATCCCTCCCTTTTTTTTCCCTTCCCCCTCTTTTTCCCTCTTCCTCTTTTCCCCCCCCCCTGTTCCCCTCCCCCTCTCCCCCCCCCTTTCTTTCCTCCCCTTTCTTTTTCCCTTTCCTTCCCCCCTTTTCCCCCCCCTTTCTCCCCCTCCCTTCTTTTTTCCCCCTTCTTTTTCCTTCCCTTCCCCCTTCTCTCGGTCCCTCTCCCCTTTTTTTTTTTTTCCTCCCTTCTCTCCTTTTTTCTCCTTCCCCTTCCCTTTTTTTCCTTCTCCATTCCTTCCCTTCCCCCCCCCCCCCCCTCTTCTTTTCCTTCCCTCCCCCCCCCTTCTCCTTTTTTCCTTTTTTTCTTTCCCCCCCCTCCTCTCCTTTTTTCTCTCTTTTCCCCCCCCCCCCCCCCCCCCCCCCCCCCCCCCCCCCCCCCCCCCCCCCCCCCCCCCCCCCCCCCCCCCCCCCCCCCCCCTTTTCCCCTTTTCTTTTCTCTCCTTTTTGCCACACACGTCCCTCTACCCACCAGACCACGTCATCTGCACTTGCGGTTCCACCCTCGGGACACACCATCCCACGGGGATCACATCCTCTTTTCACCCCAAATACCCAGAGGAAAAAGAAACCAACATTTGTCTCTTGGTCCTCTATTTTAACCTCCCACCGAGCGCCTCTCACAGAAACAGCACACACGACCCCCACTAGGGACATGAGGTTTCAACACTGAAACCGTAGCAAAACGGGCACAGCAGTTTGGAGAGGCCGTGCCCTTGGAACAGAGAGTTTTTTTAAGGAGAGGATGGGGGGGAAACCTGTCGCGGAGGTATTTTTGGGATGGACGGGTGGCGTTACCGGTGCTGGCGATGTGCTAGAAGACGGAGAAGAATTCGAATTGGTCATGAGCAAAAAAAGATCTGTTGCCACCCTACAGATATAAGACTCAAGCATGCAGCTTAGACGATATCCGTAAGTCATGACGACGATCCGTGTGTCATGAGAATGTCGTAACAGAACTGGATCGTATAGCAGTTCATTGATGCATAGCGTATTCTGGACACGATCATTGTTTCTCATTTTATTTATAGGTTTAGCAATACTCTTTATTTAAGCATATGGTAAAAGTAGTTATGTATCTGATCACACTCGATGTATCGATTTTCCATAAATTTGTCGCTAGAAATAAAATTCAGTTTGATTAGAAATCTTTTGCCGGTGGAGATTCATCCAGCAAGATGATTTTTTAGCAAGATGATTCTACTGAACTTCGTCTGAATGGATGCGGGGATTCCTCCCCTGCGTACTCCCCTTTCCTTTTTTCCTTTTCTTTCTGTCCTCCCCCTGTCCCTTCCCTTCACCTCTCCCCTTACCTCCCCCTTCTTTCCCCCTTTTTCTTTCCACCTCCTTTTTTTTCTTTTTTTCTCCTCTATCTTTTCTTCGTGATAAGATACAATACTGTGTAGCTTAAATAAAGGATGGTACTGGTTTAAAAGTTAAAAACGAGGCGACCTATTGGAAAACAAGAAGTGTCTCTTGAATCGACAGCTAACCCATCGTCTTTAGAATTCCTAGCAAAACGGTCATGATGGGACTTATTTCTCCGCTGTGTGCTTTTCTTTCCTGTAGGGTTCAACAGATCTGTTTTTTAACTTGATAAAGTCTTCCCTTCCTCGCCACCATCCCCCCCCCACGCGGGGGGGCGTGTGTGTGTGTTTGTGACAGAGCTGCTTGTGTAAGTTGTTTCTGCACTCTGGTGTCCGGATACAGCGGAGGAAGCCAGGCATGAGGGGTGACCTGGGCGGCCCGTTGTCCCGCCCAAGGAAACCAGACTAATTTGATGGTTTTAGGCTGCCTGTAGGGCCAAGGATTGAAAATGCAGCAGGGCGTTAATGAATTTTGCACACCCCCCCCACCCCCCCACCTCTCTGCAGGTTGATGGATATTCTATGGCAGCGAGTTCTGTTGATGTATTGGTAGTAAAATCTTGTTCAATTTATTTATAGTATAGTTAATTCAATTCATAACAAGCGTTTTATCTCAAGACACTTTACAGAGAGAGACACTCCAGAATTTACAATGACACTAACAGTTAGTAGTTGGCCTACGGTTGGAATCAATCCAAACACATAGTACATGAATTGAGGGTCATACATCTCATGTGGAGAAATACTCTAGGTTAGAGATATCACAGAAACCGATACTGCGGTACCTACTGTGTGGAATTACAAAACAACAGGCGATGCCTAGTTGTTTAGGCGGCACCGGGTGCTGATTGGGGGCGGTATAGCGTCGAGTTGTTCCCAGTCAATACATTCAGAAGAGGAGTCACCAATCAAGTGGACTAGATGTAACGCCCTTCTAACCAATTCTAACTTCAAGGTGAGAATACACAATGTTGATAATGACATTGATAACCATGCCTCGCCCTGTAGCCGTTGATAAATTAGCCTCGAAGAGTAATTGCTTAGCATACCGTTAAGAGAGAAAAATGGAAATAGCACACTCTGCCGCTCCTATTTTGGGCTTAAGCGGGTCACTCTCACCCATCTTTCAACTAATAAATCCCTACCCCATCTTACCGGGGGGGTTGTTGGAAGGCTTATTATTTTTTCGAAAAAGATGTCGGGAAGGGTCTGGTGTATTTTTTAAATGTGTTAATAAAAAAGTTTATGCTGTCAAGGTAAATTACAACAAATCGAGCAACAATTCGGATGTACGGACTCCAGTGATCATGCTGCTCTGGGGGGGGGCTGCCTTTGTACGGGACCCTCCCAGTGATCATGATGATCTGGGGGGGGGCTGCCTGTACAGGACCCTCCATATCTGATGCTATGGGGGGGGGCCTCTGCTGTACGGACCCTCCCGTGATCATGTTGCTCTGGGGGGGGGCTGCTGTACAGGACCCTCCCAGTGATCATGTGTCTGGGGGGGGTGCCTGACCGGACCTAACAGTGATCACTGCTGCCTGGGGGGGGCTGCCTGTACCGGACCCTCCCAGTGATCATGCGCGGCTGCGGGGGGGCTACCGGTACTGGACCCCGCCAGTGATCATTGATACTATGGGGGGGGCTGCTGCGGGCACAGAGAACCCGGTTCCGTCTGACGGGCACCGGTATCAAATAGGGTGTGTAACACTGGACATAGTGGATGATTTGGTGAAAATCTTTTTTTAAAACAATAAAACCTTTTTTCAGACATTTGAATATTAATTACAAATGTTTTCCACACATTGCGGTGTGTCGATGTGCGTGCTTGTGTGGGTGTGTTGTGTGTGTGTGTGTGTGTGTGTGTGGTGGTGGGTGTGTGTGTGTGTGTGTGTGTGGTGTGTGGTGTGTGTGTGTGTGTGTGTGTGTGTGGCTGGTGTGGGGTGTGTGTGTGGGTGTGTGTGTGTGTGTGTGTGGGTGTGTGGTGTGGGGATGTGTGTGTGTGTGGTGGGGTACCACACAGAGCAGCAGTCAGGCCGGTTCAGCTGAGCGGTGGACTCGCATGCTTCAAACAGCTCGCCGTGTGTGTGTTTTGGATCAAGCTGTGTTGTGTGTCTTTAGATCAAGCTGCTGCATATTTATCAACAGATGCACGTGCCTTCTCCTACCATTCTCAGTCTGTAGGAAACAAAACCCACCTCTGTTTTATTTCATCTCTGATAAAAGTGTTCTGCAATAATGCCACTCTGTGCTACAACCAGTTCTCTGTTCTACTTTTTACCAGTTATGATTATGGAGAGATCAATGCCCACCGCCCTAGAGGCGGATACATATGGGTCTAGGGTCAGGTTGAAGCAGATGGTGGCCCGGTCAGCTCGCAGCCTACCGCGGGTTTACTCCCCGGCTGGTTTCCTGTCCAAAACTGGCTTTAATGGATGTTGCCCAGAGTCAGCCAGTGTGCGTCTCTTTGCCGTTTACAGCTGGCGCTGAGCTTTGGCTCCAGCTCCAGCCTGCAAGGACATATAGGGACCCGGCAGATTAGGCAGCCTTTCTGCTGGGGGGTCACTGGGCCTGTGTAACCCAACAAACACAACTTGACAGGGCCCACATATGGTAGTGACAAAGGGCCGTCCATAATGGAGATGGGATGGTTGGGGGGGGGCGATGGGGAGGCGGGGCAATGGACACTATGAAAATGAGCTGAATGAAAGAATCAACTCCCATGAAAAGAATGTGAGGATGGGAGTGGGGGGGCAGGGCAGCATGGACGCTACAGGTTGCCCGTGTGTGTTTGCTATATTTAATTTATTTATGTATCAATAACGAGTAATCTCAAGACACTATAATTACAAAGATGAGCAAAACATTAGTGCAAACAGTGGTTAGGAAAAAATTCCTTTAGGGAGAAACTGGGACAGACCCAGGGTCTGGGTAGGGGTCGTCTGCGGCCGGTTCGGAAACTACACTGATATATATTATGACTATATATCTATATATATATATATAGATCCGATTATATTATATATATAGATAATATATCAGAGTACTTGAATATAATTTATATCATAGTTACTTACTGCATCTAGCTATAGAAAACGCACTCTTAAAAAGGAACTAAGCCTTTTTGATCTCCCCCTCAACCTTGTGTGTTCCCCTTTCCTCAGATGGTGTAACACCAAAAGACAATCAGCAGCAGGATTCGATCAGAGACAAGTATGCTGCGTACTTGGGGCCCAATATCTTTTTCTTTTCAAGGCAGTGGGGAGTGCAGACATTAACAGCGTTTGGCCGGACCCAGACCTACTTTACAGGTGACTCCAGGGAGTAGAACTGTAGGTGCACAGGTTACGAGTCATTCTGACCAGCCTGATAGTGCAAAGAGTAACTGCTTCACTGAAATGAAAATCCACTGGCTTCACCATGGTTACGGTCTTGGGTGAGGAGGAACACTCGGTGATCCTATGGTCAGCGTCTGAGAGAAGGTGCATTTGTCTTGAGAAATGCCAGAATTGATACTAGTCTTTCAGAGCTTTCTGTGGCTCTGGCTCCTCATACCAACCGGGACAGTGAGGGGAACTTGGGACAAATGAGTCCAAAACTAGAATGGAGAGGGAGGATTGGCCCTGTGTTTATATATGCAGCATGAATACCCTCCCCCCCTTCTCTCGCTCTGTGAATTGCTATTGATTTGTGAGTGGTGAAGCCCGTGGGTTGTTGGTGTTTCTGCTGCTAGTAAATGTATTGATTTTATAGATTAACTTGATGTCTCTTTCATTGAAGTGAATCCGTGGGATCCCCAGTGCGTGCGGCGCTGTAGCCGCGGCACTTGCTAATTCTTGCACCTTTTCTCTCCCAACATCGTTCAGACTTATTCAGAAAGTCTCTGGATACATGGGCCCATAGCAGCGATTCCACAGCCACACCTTTATTATGGTAAAAGAACCACTACTGGCCTTTTCATAGTGGTACCTGCTTGACTCCACCATGGTGCCCGGCCTTCCTTTCTCCATTGCAGGTAGTACATCCTATGAGGGAGGAGAGTGTGGCTGGGTCGTCATAGCCAACGCCGCAAGAAACTGTCGTGACCTAAAAGGACACAACACAGAACGTGGAAGGTGGCTTCATTTCTGTGTGTGGCTGTTGCCAGAAGGCACATTAGTTTCTAAAGAATGGTAAAACACAGCTGGTCCACCTAAACACCCACCTCCCCCGTCTGTCGGTAGCAATGATGATCAGTGAAACCAAAAGCAGGTCTGCGTTTACTTTCACCTTGTGGTATCGCCTCAAGGAGGGTGGTACTGATTAAAGCTCCGGTTAGCGGAACCAGGGACCTTATTCATCACGAAAACCAAGAAAGGCGAGAGTAGAGGCGGACCCTGCTAGTTACATTCAGTCTTTAAGTAAGACTTCAATCTCACGTCTTAACTGAAAAGGCTGCTGCGCTTTTTAACAAATACACTAGGTTGACCCGTCACTCACGTTCTCTACACCCTGCATTGGCTCCCGGGCGTTTTAGAAGTATTTTAAGATTTTAGTTTGTTTTTTTTTTTGTTTTTAGGCTTTAAACGGTCTCGCTCCAGAGTATGTTGTCGGAATTTTTCTGTGCGGGAGCACAAACGGTCTTTGCGGTTCTTCAAGTCAGGGATTGTAGAAGTACCAAGGTCAGGTATTATATAGAACCGTCGTGGGGGATCAGGCTTTGCGGTTGATGCCCCCAAGACTCTGGAACAAGTTACCCCTGACTATACGTAATGTAAAGATGTCGATACGTTCCGGGCCAAACTCCAATAAACATATGGTCAGTCTGGCTTTTAATAAAGTAGCAGAAGAGTGTGTGAAATGTCATTCTTTTGTTTCTTTGTAATACCTTTTCTGATTTTACTGTTTTCTATGTTTAATCTTTCTGTTGCTTCTAGGTGTGATGTTACTCCATTTGGTACGCACCTGTGGCTACCTAGTTGGTAGTTGAAAAGTGCTATATAAATAAATTTGATGATGATTTGATTAAGTCACAGCGGTCGCACTATAGCAGAGTTCTCTACACAGTGATTTGAGCATCGTATGGAAATTTGTCAGATATCAACATGGAAATTGAGTTGTTTCAAGAGCTAAACCATTAGTGGGAATTACACACCACACACACACACAACGTACACAGATCAATCTCTTCTCCTCTAGCTCCGTCACATTGAAGTCCACGTCAGCCTCAGCCGTCAATTTACACGTATTACTTTGCCAGCGGATGTTTTCCCCTAATTAGTGAATGGTACGGTCTGGCAGCATCTGTAGATGTCTTTTCTTTTATTTTTGTTCTTGATTATTTGTCCAGAAATTTTCCCCTGATGTTCATAAGGAGGGAGGCACTAGGCAAGGCGTAGATAGGGGGGGTGGATGAGGGATTAATGCTGGTTGGGCCCTGCTGCAAGGGCGGCTTTGTAATGTCGTGTTCCTCTGTGCCGGGCAAACTAACAGCCAAACAGTAACGCCCGAGCGCGGACTTATAAAGCGCTGGGTCACGGACGATGGGAGAGGGGAAGGGACGGATCAGGGTCCAGAATAGATTGAAACTCCAGCACCGCAGACTGAGAAGTTCTAATGGCACCAGTTTCAATAAAATATTTGTATTAGTCCCAACAATAAGCCAAGTAATCTACTAGTTGCCAAACATGGTGTGGTTAATTAATCAAACAACCCAAATCATTCGTGGTTCCGATCCTTTCTCTATACTCTTGGGTTCTGGACTGCCATTTCTCTCACATTTTACAGGACCATGGTGTGTACCTAACTCCATTCAAAATACTGCACTCGTAGTAAGTACTGTGATATCATTATGAAGGCCATGAAAACCCTGAAAGCCCTGAATCGTCCATCGTGATGCCACGCCCCCACACCATATAGACACACGCCTAATCTAGTCGGGGCAACCTGGGCGGGAAATTGAAAACCAAATCGGGCGTTGCGCGGTGCTGCGCTGGGAGCAAGATAAGACAAAGATCACAGCTGTTTTTGTTCCTCTCTCTCCCTGTCAGTAGCAGCTAGCTCTACGGACGAGGAACGTACATAGACTGAACGTATAGCTGGGGCGGGTGAGGTCATGCTCTGCCCCCCCAGGCTTGTTCACACTTTCCTTCTCCACTCACAAGTTTGTGGAAACTACGTTGTGCATGCATCAATAAAGTAGTCTGAGGTCCTGCGGGGCATGGGACGATATGTAGGCTTTATGAAGTACGTTCGCAACAGCAGGATAATTCACGGGGGTGGCTATTATGTGTGAGTAAGGGTGTGAGGGTTTCTGTTTTGCGAACTAGAGTAATGGTTGGTCGGTCCGGGATTAGAGAGTTGTGTGGTGTGTGTGTGTGTGTGTGTGTGTGTGTGTGGTGTGTGGTGTGCTGGTGTGTGTGTGTGTGTGTGTGTGGGTGTGTGTGTGTGTGGTTGTTGTGTGTGTGTGTGTGCGGTGTTGTGTGATGTGTGTGTGTGGGGTTGTCATGTGGTGGGTGTGGTGTGGGTGTGTGTGTGTCGTGTGAGAGAGACAGGAAGGTAGTGGAGGCCCTGGTTTATGGCAATTTCTTGAAACAAATCCAATCTACGCGATTAGGAGTTGTTAGTCCCTTCAAAACCACACGTGGTTTAATAGCAAATGCACCCTGAATACATGTATCGTGCGGGTCTTTATAGGGAGGGTGTCAGGTGCATTCTGGGCGTACTACTATCTTGCGCCAAGCCGAAATGAGTTGATCACTCCATGACAACAAAAACCTGGTCCACATCAATAGGCAGCATTCATTGTTATTTTAACAGAGCATTGGTAAAGGGCGGCGGCCTTTGAACCAGCGCCCCCACGGAAACAGTTATGTGTACACCAACACACACACACACCCAACAAACACACACACACACAACACACACCACACACACAAACACACACACACACACAAACACACACACAGGGAAGCGCAGCGCGCCACACCAACATGCCAAAGATAAAAATAAAAATATGACGGTTGCAAAGCCTCCATCATAAACAGCTAGGTGGCATGTAACAAGAGCCGACTTTTAAGAATAGGAGAAACTCTGATTGGTGATGCATGTTACCCAGAACACACCTCTGATTAATGAAGCCACTCAAGAACAACCAATTTTGAACAATGAGCCGCATGCGACCCTCTGTTTGCCGTCTAATAGTAAAGTGGCATGGGACAAGCCCTAAACGCACCTGCACCATGCTGAATCAAGCCATGAGCACTTAGATCGGTTAGATAAGGTCCCATGGTGTCCTTACTGTTCCGCGTAGCTTCAGCGTCATGGTCAGAAACGACCAAAAAGCGCAGTACCCGTGCACAGTGTGGTGTGGACTGCTGTGGAACTTGTGCTGTGAAACCTAACTCATCCTGGAAAACACAGCGATCATGTGACCGTCAGCATAGTATAGGATAATAAAAATCACCAGGCTGAGAGGGACGGTTTTTTGACAACCACCAGGAGAGAAATATCGTGTGCGTGATGTGTGGTGTTTAAATAGCGTTACAAAAAAAATAACGACAAAATGCAAGATGGCGGCCGAGTGATTGGGTGGGCGGCAAATCAAAGTAGTCTGTGTGGGAAAACACTGATTGACACACAACGCCACAACCCATGGGACATTTCGTTGTAGCTGTCTAGAGGTGTGTGGTGCTGTGGTGTGTGTGCCAGGTGTGGTGTGTGTGTGTGTGTGTGGTGGTGTTGTGTGGTGTGTGTGGACCGTGTGTGTTGTGTGCTGTGGTGTGTGTGTGTGTGTGTGTGGCTGTGGTTGTGTGTGTGTGTTGTGTGGGTGTGTGTTTGTGTGTGTGTGTGTGCTGTGTCGTGTGTGTGGTGGTGTGAGTAAGAGGAGATCTACGGTCAGATGGCTTTTATTTAGCTGTAGCCTAACGCTGTGTCTGTTGGTATACCTATGGCAGCGGAATGACTTCCCATCAGTGTGGCGCCTGTGGCATCAAACTGTTTGAACATCTAAGATGATTGTGTGTTTCCTCTCTTTCACTTACTAATTCCGGTGCATACTTAAAATTTCTGTGAGTTGCTGCGAAGATGTTGCACCCGGGGCAGCTTCCACTGTGTTGTCATAGTGTAACCAAGGCACTGATAGCCATTGTGTTGGAACCAGTACTAATTTTGCAAGGAATGGGTGCCAATTGCCTGTTGGTAGTAAATATTGAGCCTGTTATCACTTGTAATTTGATGGTGGTCGGATATCGCAAAACGGAATAATACGAAACAGTAGGCATATTTTACAGTGTTTTTTCTTTTTTTGCCCCATGCATGCATGACCTAAATTGGGCGAGGAAAACAGAGAGACATGCATTGTCTTTGCCGCTGGCGTCTGGCCTGATCTGGCTTGGTCTTTTAATTAGTAACAACAGTCTATGGTCTCGACTGAGGTCCAGCTGAATTTATTCCTTATTAGTATTACATTATTATTATTAAAAATATTGGAGGAAGAAGTGAACACAGCTTAGCTGGGGATGTGTGTGGCTTTTCACAAGGTTTTAGACAGTGGCTAACGCTACGACGCGGGCTGTTAGACAAACGCGTTAGCCAGCCTGCCTTCGGTGTTAAATATGCGTCAATGTTGTCGACATAATTACCGTGTGGCGTTAGAGCAGCTTTTTGTTACCATAATTAATCCATGTTAGACGCTCATTTTAGCCCTAACTTATTATATCATCTATCTGTAAACATTATGTTTATAGTAATTCGCCAATCCTGTATATAAATTCATAGTACTATTCACCGTAATCTGTTCACAACTCAATTGTTATCATCTATTTTTCTATTTCAGAGGACAATCTATCTGTAAAATTCTGTTTTATAATGTAGCTTGCTAATTACCATACCTATCAATCTGTACACTTGATGGAACATTGTATATATCCTGCACTCCTGATATGGCACTTCTGGTGTTAGGACACAAACTGCATTTCGTTGCTTGTAACCTGTAATGTTAATGACCAAATTAAAGTTGAATCTATCTAAATAATTGTATTAAATGAAAATAGTAAGCTTAATCCTACCGAGATGGGTGGCTGTTTTTGTACAGATACACACAAACCAGCTAACTGGATCATAGTTAGACGGTATGGATGCATCGGATATAGCTAACATTCCGTAGCTAACCAGAAACTTCAGAGTAGAGCTTGGTAAGCTAAAACGACAGCGTTGTCGCGAATCAACCTGCAGTGACGTTGAAAGGAGACACGCCAGATTGTTTATCGGGAAAATAAGCGACGTTTAGATGAACAAAGAATTATAGTAGCCCCACGAGTGTGTGCGGACTAGAGGGACGCGGCCTGGAGCGATGCAGCGGTCAGCAGTCAGTTGAAGCTACAGGAAGCACGTCAGGAAGATCACAGCTGCAGCAGTCAGTGAAGCTTACAAGCTGCAGCAGTCAGTGAAGCTACAGCTACAGCAGTCAGTGAAGCTACAGCAGTCAGTGAAGTACAGCAGTCAGTGAAGTACAGCTAGAGTAGTCAGCTGAAAGCACAGCAGTTCCGTGAAGTACAGTAGTTCAGTGAAGCTACATAGCTCAGTGACCAAAGTACAGCTACAGCAGTCAGTGAAGCTACAGCTAATAGCAGTCAGTGAAGATTCCAGCAGTCAGTGAAGCTACAGTAGTCAGTGTTTTATGTCACTGCAAAACACAAACTTAATCTACCTGATGAAGCAACCAGTAATCACGTCTCCAGGCCATTTTCCATCCACAGAAAAAAGCTGTACCAGCAGGCTAAAGCTAATATAGTTAGCATAAAGAAACAAACAGAAAAGCTGGCTACCAGCAGGCTAAGCTAATCTGTTAGCCTAAAGAAGAAAATAACAGAAAGCCTGGTACCAGCCAGGCTACAGCCTAATATAGTCAGCCACTAAAGAAACAACACAAGAAAGCTGCTACAACAGGCTAATTAGTAATATTAGTTAGCATCAAAGAAACAAACAGAAAGCTGCTACAGCCAGTCTAAATCTAAAGCTAATATAGTTGCCTAAAGAAACAAAACAGAAAAGCTGTACCAGCCAGGCTAAAGCTAATATAGTTAGCATAAAAGAAACAAACACGAAAGTGCGTCCAGCCAGGCTAAGCTAAGATAGTTGATAAAGAAACCAAACAGAAAGCTGGATACCAGCCAGGATAAAGCTAAATAGTCTAGCTAAAGAAACCAAGCAGGAAAGCTCGATACCAGCCAGCTAAATCTAATATAGTTAGCCTAAAGAAACAAATCGAAAGCGCTACCAGCCAGGCAAAGCCTAATATAGGTGGCCGAAAAGAAAACAACAGAAAGCTCGCTACCAGCAGGCTTTAACGGCTAAATTAGTATAGCCTTAAAGAAACAACATGAAAGTGCTACCAGCCAGTGCTAAAGCTCATATAGTAAGCACTAAAGAAACAAACGAAAGCTGCTACACGCCAAGGTCTAAGCTCAATATAGTCAGCTAAACAGAAACAAAGAAGCTGCTACCAGCCAGGCTAAAGCTAATATGTTAGATAAGAAACAAGGGGTTATTCAGTCCATACACTAACGTCTACTGTTAGGAGGCCGACGACGCTGGAAACGTAACACTAATCTAACAAGATTATGGTCCCATTACACAAATAATATCATTTTGCATTTTACGTATATGTAGATTGCACTCCCCTACAAAAGTACCACAGTAGTCGAGACGGCTTTCAGTATTTCCAAATAGAGCCCCTACTTTATGTCCTTTTCAAAAAGACTTTTTCTGTTTTATATTGCAATACCGTGGGGAGAACAAGTATTTAAGCCACTGTGATTTTGCAGATTTACTATTCCAAAGCGGTTGAGGTAGATCATTAGTCTAGGTCCACTGCACCCCGTGAGACCCGGGGAATCTCAAACAAAATCCAGAATAATCACAATGAATGATTTTAATAAGTAATATGAAATTTATTGATGAGTAAGTATTGAACTTCAGAAGAGCAAAACTTAGTTATGGTACAGAAAACTTTTGTTGTGCGATTCCAGAGATCATATGGACAGAGTTCTGGACAGGTATGGACCATCATCTACATTACAGACCTTCTCACAGATCTTCCAGGTTTCAGGGCTGTTTGGGCGCGGGGCAAAACAGATCTCAACTCAATAAAAGATTTATGGGTTTCCGGTTGGAGGATGGCTAGGCAACTCCAAGGACCTGAAGAGGCTTCTTAATGGGACCCTCCTTAGTTGCCTGGCTGTGTTGTTTCGGGTCGTTGGCATGCGGAAGACCAGGGCCACCACGATCTTCAAGCTTTACGGAGGAGGAGGTTGTGGGCCAAGATCTGCCATACAGGCCCCATCTATCATATATACCGTAGTGTGGGCTTGTGGGGGTGTGTGTGGGTGTTGTTGGTATATACTATGGCCCCAATAAATCCTCCCCTCATAAGATGCCGTTAGTGAAGTAGGTACATCTCAATGCTTCACGGTGGGATGGTGTTCGTTGGGTTGGACCATCGTATTCTCCTCCAAACAAAGAGAGTGGAGTATTTCTGTATCAGCAGACCACAATGACATGTCCAATCCTCTGGGATCATCAAGATGGCATTGGCCAACATAAGACCACAGAACGGTCCAATTCCTCATATGGATTATCCAGCGATGTCTGGACAAGGACATGCTGCTGCTGAACCAGGGGGGACCTTGAATCCATGATGGCGTAGCCTAGTGTGTTAAGAAGGTGTCGTTGGACTCCTTCAGGTCATTGACCAGGTCCCTGCCGTTGTAGGCTTCTTCTTTAATGATTGGCCCATCAGGGGAGATCTGCATGGAGCCCCAGACCAAAGGAGACACGCCACCATCTTTGAACTTTTACATTACTATAAGTGTACCAACAGTTGTGGCCTTCTCACCAAGATGCTTTCTATTGTCCTGTAGACCATACCGCTCGAGGTCAGGTCTACAGTTTTAAAATTTTTTTTTTTCTTTTTTTTCCCCCCCCCCCCCCCTTTTGAAATTTTTTTTTTGGTAAGGCCACATATTCTGTCTCGTAAAATTGGGTAGAGCAGTTTCAGAGATATATTGACGGGCCTGCAAACAGTACCTTGGCCAAATGCTATGGCGGTGAAATCCCATTATTTGTTGACAACAGACAGGGGGTGCGGTCATCCAGGACAATAACTCCAAAACTTGTTGGTGATCATGTTTGCTTTTGGCGTCTTGGGATGTATCTCTTGCTGGAAGGCCGTTCCGAGTTTGCGGCTCAGTGTCCTTTCCCCACCCTTAGCTTACGTAAATATGTGTGCGCTTAGCGTGACGTGTCTGCAAATGTTTAATTAAGTTGCTGGTGTGAAATTTGCAACACTTGTGCCACCCCCTCGAATATACTTAGTTGCATTTGTGCATGGTATACGTCTTATGGTGGGTACAAATCCACTGTAAAGTACTGGAGGGATTTACTTACAGAAAAACTAACAGGGTCTGGGCGAGCTGGATTCGTAATGGTTGGTAGGTGAGCCAAATACTTATGTATGCAATAACATGAAAAATGAATATAAAAATCATACCAGTGGTGATTTAGATCGATTACCAGAGCTCAACTAGGCTTGAAGTAGGGAAAACCTGCAAAATGACAGTGGATAAATTTATTGTTATTACTGTATATATTGTAGAGAACAAAATATAGTAAGGTTCCGCCCTTTTCCAATATAGGCAGGTCACCTTACAACTCATTTCCTTTTCTCTGACATAAAGAAAAGTGAAATAAAGCCACCAGGAGAGAACTAGATTTCCGTGGGTACCGCCTTGCATACGTTAGTATAGCCTAAGTAACACAAATCAAGGGTTCATGTAGAAAAAACCACTCAGTGGTGAGATGAAAAAGATTGTTTGGACAACTCTGCCAATCAGGAAGTACCCCTGTAAAAAATAAAACATCATATTTAATAAGCGTAAAATGACGGTGGCAAGGCGCTTGATGGTCGCTGATGGTCTACAGCTAAAGAGGTGCCTCCACGAATGCTGAATTTCAGACCAATTGATAAATTGGCTTGGGCTGTCTATTTACTGGAAGTAAACTGACTAATAAATAGCTTACTAAGGACTTTTAGATGACCCTCGGGTGAGTCTTGGCCGTGGGAAGTGCTACGTGTCAAGGAAAATCGCTGTAGTCTGGAGGTGATAAACGTGATGTTGACGGGTAAGGCTCTGAAAATAAATCTTCTCCCACCACTGTACATGACTGTTGTTGG
>NC_045754.1:22715256-22725072 GCF_008692095.1 Etheostoma spectabile
AGTGTGTTATGCATGTCATTTCTGTGTGTTATGCATGTGTTATTTCAGTGTGTTATGCCCCTCAGGTTCTCAGCACCAGGGCTGTAGGCTGAGTGAATACTCTGCACTGGAAATGGAGCGGGTGTTAGACCAGTACCACCCACAAAGTTCTAGAATTATTAAGAGTCATATTTTTGTCATATTATGTGTCTCTGTTTTTGTTCAGTCGTGAAATAATGTTCGGAAGAAACAGGTGCTATATTATGTATTAAAACATCACTGATAGAAGGAAATGAAACAGCAGAGACCTCTGGGACACCAGTTTCTTATGTTTCATATGTCATATATCAATCCTCATTCATTCTCTTCCATTCAACAGACAGTAAAGGTTGACAGTAAAAGGAAAAGTAGAAATAATCAATTATCATGTCATGCATGACCTTTTACAGTGATTAGCATCAATCTGCATCACTCAGCTCCTGGTGAATGTGCAAAGGAGTCCTCAACAGCTTCCCAAAAGCAACCTGAAACTAAAATATATAACTAAAGATGGTTTTTGGCACCTCAGGCCTCAAGTTATACTAAGACATACAGGAAATGCATATGATATACACTGTATCTACCTTGCAGTGTGCAGAGTTTAATATGTTCTCACTTTAAAATGATTCATCTGCTTACTGTAGTTCTAGCAAACAATTGTCTCTCCCCGTCTCTCGGTGTGTCTATCTCTCTGTCTCTGTCTCTTGAGTCATCAACTTCAGTCGTCCTCTTTTGGAAAACAAAATAAATGAGAACGTGGAGGTCATTGGTATCACATAGTTTACTGCTCATTAATGGAACATCACAGTGGATTAAATGGGTGTCAGACCAAAAAAAAGAAAAGAAATCTAGTCCTTATCTAAAAATGATGACTCACTATCTCTTCATGAGGAGAAATCGTGGTCAACATCTTCTGTGAGCCGTCAGACTTTAACTTTGGAAAGCAAATGTGCCATTCGTACTGCACTATACCGTGTTAATCTAGGGCCGCACACTTTAATAGCTTGGATGAATTTTCACATGTTTGAGTTTGTATATGGTGTACCTTTTGATTTGTGATTGTTATTCACTCAGTTCACAGAATAACACAATGTTAATGCTACCATTCACATTACTCGTTGGCAGTACTGTCTCACACTTAGGAGGAAATACAAGGGAATTAAATCAGGTAGCACCATCACGCAGAGCACATACTGTTCTCACCTGCATGGAATGTAATCAGCCAAGTTAATGGGCGGTTTCAGTAGCTATGACTACCATACGAGGCGGCAGGGCCCTCCTCTGCGTCCTAGTTGGATCAGTCAGCTGTTTCCACTGGATCACTCATCCGCGTCAGTATTAGACAATCACCGCTGCGCTGTTAGAGGAAGTGGAAGGAAAATGTATGTATCATACATCCCTAACTTATCCCTAACCCTAACCCTAGGGAGGAAGGTGGGATCTCCACAAGGGCAATCAGAGCGGGAAAAACCACCATCTTTTACCAAACCTAACCAGGTGGAGGCCATCTATCTGTATCTACACAATCTGTCCAGCTGAGGAAAGCTTGTTGTCCAGACAGAATTTATAATGAAATGCTCAAATGCAGCACCCCAGAGATGCAGGCTGCAGGTAGAAGTACTACGGCCAGGAACATTTGACAATTTAAACCCTATGATCTTAAAGATGGGGCAAACTGTGGTAAAGAGATGCACTCCAACTCTATTAACTAACAGCTAAAACTAAATGCTGGTTTCTTCACACCCAAAGCCCATTTATGATTATTTTCATATCCAAACAACCACAGGATTAGATTCAGCGTAATTTTCAGAATTTGCAAGTTGACTTTTGTAGGACATATTTTATACCTTTAACATCAGTCGTGGAAAATACCTAAGTACATTTACTCAAATACAGTACTTGATCTCCACATTTAAGAGTAGGCTTAAGACTTTCCTTTTTGATAAAGCTTATAGTTAGGGCATAGAATCGAATATTGTTAGGGAGTAGTAGTTAGTCACATAGTTTTCAGATTTATCTATCATATAATATAACTAAAGGGAGACTTGGCATACAGCCCGATCCGGTTAGGGGGGAGTTCTAGCCCGGCCGGGCTGGAGCTCTCTTTACCTTGTCTCTCTTGGTTTTGTTGTAATAGTTTTAGACAGCTGGGGACTTATTTTGATACACTAGTTAGGGCATAGAATCGAATTTGTTAGGGAGTAGTAGTTAGTCACATTGTTTTCAGATTTATCTACCATATAATCAAGAATATAATAAACTAAAGGGAGACTTGGCATACAGCCCGATCCGGTTGGGGAGAGTTCTGGCCCGGCCGGGCTGGAGCTCTCTTTACCTCGTCTCTCGGTTTTGCTGTAATAGTTTTAGACAGCTGGGGACTTATTTTGAACACTGAGCTCTCTCTCCTCTATCTTTCCATCTTTTCATTTATGTGCATCCATGTCCAGAAAGCTTGTTACTAACCTAGCTCTGGGGAGTCATTCCCCGAGTCTTATGTTCTTTTTTCCCCAGCATGTTCCTTGGATCAGAGAGGCTCCGAAATAGGTAGCAGCTGTGCCATGGTCCGCTACACGTTCTGTGATGCCATGTTCAACTGCTACATGCGGTGCCCTGCATGTCCTGCTACGTCCTGCTACGTCCTGCTACGTCCTGCTAGTCCTGCTACGTCCTGCTGTGCCTTGTAGTGCCGCACAGCGTCCTGCATGCATGAACTATACAAAGAACTTCTACAAACTACTAATTTTTTTCTATTTTTATTGCCACTCTTATTCTAACCCCAACCGGCCCGTCAGACACCGCCTACCAAGAGCCTGGGTCTGACCGAGGTTTCTGCCTAAAGGAGTTTTCCTGCCACTGTCGCACTGTTGCTTGCTCTGAGGAACTATTAGAACTGTTGGGTCCTTGTAAATTCTGGAGTGTGGTCTATCTGTAAAGTGTCTTGAGATAACTTTGTTATGAATTGATACATAAATAAAATTGAATTGAATTGAATTGATGTTGCAGTACTTTACAGACGATGATAAGATTATCAAATACAATACAATACGATACAACGTGCAGTTGAAGATGAAACCAGTGGATGAATCTGCAGCCCGGTCCCAGTCAGACCCTAGGAGCTCTTATGGTCTATATATAACTGTTTGTAGGTTCAGAGGAATATCTAAATTAAAAATTAAAGATTAATATCAATTTCAGATTGCTCAGACCAATCTAGTGGGTCCCTTTGGAGGAACCTGCCCCTAGGTTGGAACCCGGGACCACACTAGCTCCCAGCAGATAAAGTGGTTGAACTAGCTCCATCTGGAACAGCTACCACAGTACATGGAATACTCATTAGAGAAGTTCTAAGCTATGGCATTCTCTCCAGAAACCTTCTCCGCTGTCATTCAGAACATCTGGCCAAAGGATTTGACTGTATCAGTAGTCTAACATGTCGCTTACTTTTACCTTCCTCTCTTTCTTCATTCTTTATTTTCTCTTCTTATTTCATTGATCCTTTCTTCTGTCCCTTTTTTATATTTTGTATATATTTTTTTATTTTCTACTTGCTGTTTTTCGTTGAAAAATTTCAGGGAACCCAACATGTCAAGCCCCTTGAGGGTTTCCTTTGCATGTAACACGTTTTTTTTCATAAATCAAATCAATCAAAAAACAAAAAACAATATTGGATTTGTACCCAAAGAATGAATGTCATGTGAGGAGTGATAAACACATTGAAAAGGAATCCGAATCAGTAGGTTTTCAAGGTGTTAGCTTTAAGGGAGCTGCTGCTTGAGCAGATAATCCATGTTTGCCTACGTAGACCCACAGAGAGTACAGCACATTGATTGCGGATGATGCAGCAGAGTGAAAGTCACGGCCAGAGCCAAGGCCTTCAGAGATCTGTACATGAGCAGCTTTGTTCTCCAGATACTGATTAGACCTTTAGTGATTTCCATTTCCTAAATCTTTGTATTCTTCCAGAGAGAGAGAGTTGTTTCTTTATCTTGTCCTTTGGCAACTTTCAGCTCACAGCGTCCTTCATGTCTGCCACTGTGTAATCAAATGTCAGATCAGAGAGCCAAGATTATGAATGTTAAGCACATGTGCTTGTAGTGATTTGAGATGAAATGGACCACATGGACCCCTGAATTTAAAAGATTTCCATCACTCCTCTGATGTGGTTAATTTGTACTTTTTATTTTCATAGTTTGGACCATCATTCATCTTTAAAATAACATTGTACTCACCAAAGTACTTACTGAGACCTGGGAACGTGGTGAAATGCAAAATAAGAGGTCAGACAGTCTGCAATCTTCTGAAAGATATTCTGGTTGTGTGTATGGGGTGACGGTGGTAGAAGCTGCTGCGCCGCATATGAAAAGCACTGGCGAACTGTAGGCCCAGTTTGTGCCTTTCACACACGCTGGCTGCATTTGTATTAGCACGCCTGATAAGAGCTGCTGGAAAAATGATATTGTACCCTAATGATATTTAATGACATATAGTCATCTGCAGTGGAAGTAATCACAACAGGCCTTCTAATAATAATAATGAAAAAGATCAAAATCACCAAATGTAGAATCTAGAAGTGGTAGTCCGGCATTTGACTGATTTTCAATTGTTATGATCCTTAAATCCTAACTCCTCCTTCTACCTCCAAAAACTGTTTTCCTTCTCCCCACAGGAAAATGATCACCTGAACAGTGTTACTATGTGAGAATACACATGGCAAACAAATGGACGCATGGATGGCATGGATATAGTGCACCAACGTTTAACAATGCAATAAATCTTGTAAATCTATATGTGAATAATCTGTATTATAATAATAATCTAATCTGTCAAATCCATTAAGTCAAACACACACACACAACATAAAATGATTAAGGACATTTTTATTGAATAATTGCATTTCAATTTGATAACTCATGACAGAATGAAATCTTTGGCGGTATGGCTCTGTTCAGGAGCTTCTACAAATGGATAATGATCCTAAACACACCTCAAAATCCATGGTGGATTACATCAAGAGGCGTAAACTGAAGGTTTTGCCATGGCCTTCACAATCTCCTGACCTCAACATAATGTAAATCTATGGATAGACCTTAAAGGAGCAGTGCGTGAAAGACAGCCCAGAAATCTCAAAGAACTGGAAGACTTCTGGTGGAAGAATGGGTGAAGATACCTCCAACAAGAATTAAAGCCTCTTGGCTGGCTGCAAGAAGCGTTTCCATAATGGGATACTTGCCAAAGGGGGGGGGGGGCGGTACAAGGTATTAACTCTGCAGGGTGCCCAAACTTTTGCAGATGCCATTTTATTGTTTTCTGTTATTTTGAAAGTGTAAATGATGAAATAAAAATCTAACTTTTTGTGACATATTCTACAAATGTCTAATCTGTCATTTGATGCCTTTTGGAGATTTTTCCATCTTTTCTTGGCTTCTTTATGCAAATTAATACAAATTTTTACCTGGGGTGCCCAAACTTTCAAGCCCCACTGTATACCCACCATCTGGCCTGGGACTGCCTTGGCAACCCTCATAGAGAGTTTAGGGACATGGCTTGGGACAGGGACGTGTACTTTGAAGATGGTCCATGAATGAAAAATCTAAACTGGATTTTACACCAAAATAACATTTACTTTTCCAGAACAGACTATAAGTGACAAATGATAGTTATTTTCACTTGATTGTAAAGGTCTGTTGTTCATGAGATGGAGAACAGCATGTTCAGGTCTGCAGAACATCCAGATGTTATACATTTACCACCTTAATGCTGGCAACTGCAATGTGGGGGTGTAAACATACAGGCTTTGGACTCACAAGCCAGCATCAACAGGAGGAGAAGTGGTGTGATACTCAGTATGCGCTGTCACTATCATTCTCTCATGTACACGATTATTAGCTTTATGCATTTTTGGAGAGCAAAATTATAAAATATTTAAAACACAGTTTAGCCTCAATTCCCATCTGAAAGCCACTGTTTAACCAAATGATTTCCCCACCACTGGAAACCAAATATATTGTAGACGCATTTAACTGGATTTAAAAGCAGATTTGGATTTCAAAGTAACTGCGAGAGAGCTGGACTTCATTCCAAATCCAAATGCTCTAGGTGTGTGGATTATCTCTGCAAACATGGACTTTGCTCTGTTTGCACTATTGAGCCCTGTCTCAGTTAAGACAAACTCTTCTGCTAAACATGCCACGGCTCTGTTTTGGGGCATGTGACTTATCACATTCTATATATTTTGTCCACTAAGAAGACACAGTTTGGACTCAGTTGGTATAACATTTCCTGTGACATTAAAATTGCAACATAGCTGCAACATTCAGATAATGAGTGCGGCCATGCTGGGTTAAAACAACAGTGTGTAGTTGACAACATGCAAACTGTTCCTTTGCTTTGATTCTCTGTAGTTTTATGCAGTTCTAATGTGTGGAACAGGTTTGATAGAAACCCACTGGAGGGTCAGTCAAAACATGAGTGTATTCATTAAATGTGTGAGTATGCAGTCCACACTTATACACATCCATTCTTACCATGTATTCATCTTTACTCACATTGGAACTTTGGAACTTTTGGGGTTACGCGGTGAGAGAAAACCATTTCCTATGGAGCCTTGGTAGCAACTAGAAAATACTAAGCTAAATAATTGTTAACTTGATATCTAGAAAGCTGTAATGAGTTTATTTCCGACAATGTCATATTTCCACCTTCCACCGGACACATTCAGTGTTGTCCAGATGTTCATGTTCCCCAGTGGATGAATCCTTAGATTTTAGTGACCCCACTTTTCTAGGTTGAAGCTTTTGTTTTTTTAGTGACATGTCACAGAGAACCATTTTTGTTCCCCAGAGGATGAGTCCTAATGACTTTGCGATCCCCGAATCAGGTCTCAGTCTTGGATAAACCACCATGGACTGTAGTACACTCATGCGTGCTGCCCCAAGACTGAATTGGGATAATGTTGGTGACCCATGACCTTTTCTCTAGCACCACCGTCCAGCACGTTGGTTTACGACCAGATACTTGGCACTCCTTTCAGTCTCAGCTGCTGTTAGTGTTGCTGCTATTTACTATTGCTATTAATTGTATTTATAACTTGTGCTGTTACTGCAAACAACCCAAGTATAAATAGATACTAAATAAGATTCTCATATCCTCGAAGGTTACCATTTAGATTACAAAACATTGGAAATAATACTTGGATAATTAATTCTTCTCCCACTTCCTACTGAAAGCTGCACACTCTCTTACTTGTGTTTTAGTTTTCAGATGGGCGATGTGATTGACTTGAGGTTAGAGTCCAGATAGAGTAACTAATAAATATACAAATAACTTCTAGTCAGACAAACTAGAAGCATTTGTGAGAGCTATACAGGATTTATGAACATCCATCAAATATACCACAGCAGAGGAACTGCATTAATAAAATATTTGCTATGTGAAGAAGACTTAATTGATCGCAAGGGGACATGACATTTTTACACTGAACAGGACATATGCAATAATGGAGAGATGTCAGAGTGAGACTCTCCAGGGACGGGCCTCAACAACAACAGTTTGGTTGGTCATAGGTCACTGAGGGTCACTAAAGCATGAAGAAATGTAATAACGCAGGTTTAAACTGAGAGAATGTGGCTTTTAGAATGGTGTCGAATGGAGACGACTTCCTGACAGCAGCTGCTCTCTGCTAAAGGACGGTGTCCTTTGGCAGATGTTAAGAAGGAAAACAAACTCATGTCTTTGTGTTAAGTATGGGGATAGCTTAGCTTAGCATAAAGGCTGGATCAAGAGGGGGGGCAACTAGCCTCAGGAGCGATGCTGAGCTGTGTTGAAACAAATTACAAACTTTCTTGGTTGTGGTATTGCTTTTTATATTTCATGAGATATGCATCCTCTTCTTCCGATTCTTTTACAGAGCCAAACACCCAGGGAGCATTATAAACCAGGGACAATTTGGAAAGAGGAATGAACACTTTATAAGGCTTATTAAGGGTTTATATGCTCAGGACAGGTGACTGCTTTAGTTACACAGCATCACATCAGATGGACAGACAGGAGAAATGAGCATCCTGCTTCAAATTTGTGCCCGTCAGGGCGGCCATGTTGGTAGTAAAACATCGACAAAACATTACAATATATGAACAGTTTTACATTTTTAGATTTCTCTCTGAGAGTGAGACAAGAAGATGGATATCAACCTCATGTCTTTGTGTTGAATATGGAAGCTTGACACAGGTCATACGTAGCTTAGCTTAGCACCAAGACCAGGGAGAAACAGCTAGCCTGGCCCTGTCCAAAGTTCAACAATACACCTACCAACACCTCCGAAGCTGAGCCTAGGCCCCTCCCCCAAACAGCCATTGTCCAGTCACAGCCAGCATGCACAGGTGTCAGAGGGTTAGGGTTAGAAAGAAATGATATCTGATATCTCCTCATGTTATACAGGGACCACGCAGCTCATTACTGAGCCCTTTGTCTCCAAGATCTGCCAAATGTAGCCATCCAACCTAGCCACAGGAGGAAAGAGAGCACTTGATGGAGCCACTGTTAGTTGGCAATACAGGAACTCTGTCCACATACAGGGGGGGTGGTGGAACAGTGGATACAACACAGGTCTTTGGTGTGGGAGACAGGTTCGATTCCCACTGTGATACATCAACCAATGTGTCCCTGAGCAAGGCACTTAAAGGAGAATTCTGGTTGATTCCAACCCGTAGCTCTGTTGTCTGTAAATGTGGAGGTCTGTCAGTAGAGAGAAACTAACCAATCAGGTCTGTCAGTAGAGAGAAACTAACCAATCAGGTCTGTCAGTAGAGAGAAACTAACCAATCAGGTCTGTCAGTAGAGAGAAACTAACCAATCAGGTCTGTCAGTAGAGAGAGAAACTAACCAATCAGGTCTGTCAGTAGAGAGAGAAACTAACCAATCAGGTCTGTCAGTAGAGAGAAACTAACCAATCAGGTCTGTCAGTAGAGAGAGAAACTAACCAATCAGGTCTGTCAGTAGAGAGAAACTAACCAATCAGGTCTGTCAGTAGAGAGAGAAACTAACCAATCAGGTCTGTCAGTAGAGAGAAACTAACCAATCAGGTCTGTCAGTAGAGAGTCTCTTTGGATAAACGCATCAGTTAAATGATATGTAATGTAATATAATGTAATGTAATATAATATAATGTAATGTAACATAGCTCAAACAAGTACCCCGCTTAAACCACAAAATGGCTTCATTAATATGTTTCTAGAGAGCAGATACAAGCGTTATTCTTTAGCGGAAGGGCCGTGACCCAACAAATGTACAAACCACCATCTTTCTCTAAACTTGACTACGTAGTTTTGGTGCCTAGACCTAGAAATGGGGACCGTTGGGTCCCGGTATGAGGAGCGAAAACACGGTGTGGCTTGTATTTCCTGCCACCACTAGGGGCGCTCATTTATGAAACACTGTTTCCCCCTGCTTTCTGTGTCTATGCTAAGCTAACCATGTTCAGACAACAGCTGCATATTTAACACACAGACATGAGATTGATATCAATCTGAATATCTATTCCCAAAAGGAAAACTATTCTTTGAAATGAAATGAATCAAAGACAACACAGAAGACATACAACATCTTGTAGTAACCAAATTCATGTTGGCTACAGAAGACATACACATAGTAATAACAATAATAATAATAACAATAATAATAATGATAATACCAATGAAAATGGGCATAGAAGCTGTGGCTAGAGAGCCGCCTAGCACAGTAATACTTAATGTCAGAGGAAGGACACTTTGTGCTGGACACACACACACACACACACACACA
>NC_045754.1:22725082-22748697 GCF_008692095.1 Etheostoma spectabile
CACACACACACGCACACACGCACACACACACACACAAGTACATTCGAGTAATAACACTTCATAATTGTCATCATGCAATAAAAAATAACAGCTATTTGCTGTAAAAAACAAAAACAAAAAAAACCATGGCACATAGGAGATCCTTGTCTCAATCATTATCAGATACACATCAAATATAGACATTTCTTAACAAATATAAAGTTATTGCATTTTCATTAATTCTTCATATAAGACATTATATGGAAGGCATACTGTGGAAATCTTGTTTACCCAAAGTGAATTGTGGGTAGTGAGGAGCTGATTGTCCTTCGAAGAAGAATTAGTTGATTCATTAAAATGAATAATCAGACAAATGGAAAATGAAAGTAATTGTCATTTAAAACCCTGACATGGTTCTGATGTGATGAGTCATGTTTTGGAAAATGCTCCTGACTTGAGTTACACGGAGCACAATAACACTGCTGCGGTCTTCTGTCATACATAGAATGATACCGTTGCCCCATTAACCCTTTATCGACATTGTGATTAATCCATCATGTTGTGATATTCATAGTTTTCATGCAGTGTTAGCTGGTTTCTGAGCTGCTACAACCTGGGCTCCCTTCATATTTCAACTTCTTGCTTTGGTCAGTAGTTCCAACCCTTTGTTTCATCTGAGCTGGTAAAGCCCATGAGCATGGCACTAACACTGCTGAGGTTAGAGGTTCAACACTAGGTCCATTTACACACTTCACATGTTACACCCTGCACTGCGCTACACACTACACACCGTGCTGCACACACTGTGCTATACACACTCTGTGCTACTCCACACTGTGTGCACACTTTGCAGTCTTATCATGCACACACTCCATGTGACACACGGGGGGGGGTGGGGGGGTTACACTGAGCAGAGAGTCTGCCTGACTGACACCCATCTTTGTGAGTGTATGTAAAAGTCTATGTATGGCAGAGGGAATTGTGGATAATTTGTCAGACAGATGTGCTGCTGTCTGGCAGCACATCTGTCCCTCCCCCCCCACCACACACACACACACACACACACACACACACACACACACACACACATAAACCCACACACAAAGCCTCAGAAGGAGACAGAGTGAGCCATGAAACTTACATTCCCACCTAACAGCTTTCAGAGAGCTGCTGCTGGGACTAGTGGATAGATAAACACTGCTGGTATGAAGTCTCACACACACACACACACACACACACACACACACACACACACACACACACACACACACTTCCCACGTCACTGAGGGAGAACCAGTGTGTTGAATAATACTGTTCATACTAAATAAATTCATATAACATAATAAGAATAATTGCTTTTCCACCGCCATGATTGTTTGACACGCAGGTGAGCCAATAGGAATGATTGTCGAAAAAGGCACCGCTGATGCTTCTTCCTGCTCCATGAGCGCACACTCACCTCAGGACTTACTACCATCCCAGGAAGAACGTGGGGGGGGAGGGTACTTTGGAAGACTCAAGAGTTAGTGAGGGAGAAGCAGGGAGATGAGGACAGGGGCTGCAGCCATGAGGAGGCCCAGCAGGAAGCAAAGGCCTGGGGGCAGAGGGGAAGGCCCAGGGCCCCCGGACGAGTGGATGGAGGAGGTCTGGATCTCAGAATTGAGGAAGGCAGAGAGGGGGACGTGGGAGACCAGCGTGGGGCTGGCGTAGTTGATCAGGGAATCAATCTTCTCGGCCTCCTTACTGCAGGCTTCGATCTGGAAAATACAAGAGAGCACGCTGATCACTCTTACCCACTAATTAGTTTTAAAATGACCTCTGGATTTATTATAGTATTGTATATGTAATTAACCTGTATATGAAAGCATGTCTGTTGTAGACGTTGATGTGTCTACATTGGATCAAGGTTGAATGACAATCCCTAAACTCTCAGGGAATTCTTGCCAAAATTTGCTCCTGGAGAAAGGAAACCTGCAGGGACCAGTGCAGTGCATTTTCCAGATCTTTTCCAGATTTCCAGCTGATCTGTTTCCTAACCGTTTGGCACTTTAGTGTGAACAGAGATCCGTACAGAAACAACCAGAAAATACTGTTGTGGACATATTTCATAGCCACACATATACATATCAGATTCAACCAGCTTATTTCAGAAATAGTTTGCCAACCTTTTTTTCAAAAGATGGTACTAAGAAATACTCTTTTTCTTGTTTTGTTTTTAATTTGTATATTTTGCTACTTTTCACAACATGTGTGACGGGCCAGTTCTCATAATCGCCCGTTGTTGTTAAGATTTAAATCTAAATACTTTCTTACCTGAGTACATATCTTGACATGATAACCTATACTAATAACAATGAGCCTGGCTTACAGTTAATCCTCTGCCGTCCCAGCTTCTTGGTGCTAACTGCATTCTGGGATACTGTGTCAGCAGCTGTAACTCCTGCTCATTTGGACGGCACTTGGCTGGATGTGGACAGAATTTAAATTAGAATAACTTTGGTGAATCAGTAAAAAGCTACTCTGGCCGTCATCATTCAGTTTCAGGGTTGTTGGTTCTGCTTTTGCGTAAAAAGCTTTAATGACAGTAAGGAATTGTTTTGGCACTGCCCTCGCTTAACCTGGGGATGAATACGACTTTACTTCTCAAAAAGTTGGAGAAGCTGTTGCCTAGAAACATCTAAACCTAAAAGCCACCAGAAGAAGCTTCCCGTAACTACCATGACCCTTGTTTGTTTTGGGGGTTTTATTTGGCTGCCTCATCTGTCTACATGCCAACATTTTCATCATACTTTCATCAACATTTCAGAAAAGTCATCAACAGCTAGTAGCTGGGCCAATCAGACATTACACTTTACAAGAGCATCTGATCCAACAGCTCCTCTGGGAAAAGTCTAGAGAAGGTTTGCAGTGCATGTGTAAGGGTTTCCATGGGATGTTCTCTTGGTCAGCTGCAGCTACAAGCCTATCTGACTTTGCACCATGAATGTTGAAGTATAAAAGTATAAATGATTAAATGTTGAACTGGGTTCACTATGGCCTTGAACAGTGAAGGTAGAGAAGAACTGCATGTTAAAAATAAAGGTGGAGAAGATTGCTGCAGGAGATGGTACCCATGTTTTCTTTTCAAATTACCTGAGAAACTAAAATTCCCCTGGAAAACAGATTGTAACAACTATTTAAATAACTTCAGGCAGCATTCACCAACCTGTGGCACAAGCAATCCCAGCCACTGAAACACTAACACCCCCCCTTCCATTTGCCATGTCTATTCCCAAAAGGTTTTCAGCTTCACTACCAAACGGACTAGGGCAATGTAGCAGAAACATCATGTATCACATATGGTCAGAGTCTTGTTTTCACGAAGCACGAACAGCATCCATCCCCCTTTATTCATGAGCAAACAGCGATGCATGTCCATGTTCATAACCATGCAATCTGTATCTGCATACATATCTGGATCAGGAAAAACACAGCCGTGATCAAAAAATATACACCAAGAGTAGAGGCAAAGGTCTGTGGGTCAGATGTCAATATCCAGATCATATATCCAGACACAGATCACCACTGGAATGGACTTGGCTAACCTTCTGCTCTGGATATCACACAGTGAGTGCTTCATAACTGCCTCAGGTAAATACAGTGAGCAATACACCATCATCAGTCTCTATAGCTGTTCATCCAACCTGCTACCTGTGTCCAAATCCATGCTCAGAACAGGCGGAGTTTAGTACATTTGTTTTAAGCCTGAAATTAATTTGGGTTGATCCGAAGCTGCTATATTTATTATTTATTAGACAGGGATGCAAACATGTATGGTGAAATAGAGAGAGAGCTGCTCAAAGTCATGCTAGCTCCGACAGCTTGGTGGAGTAGCAGCAGCTAACACCAAAGGGACTTAACAAAGGGTCCATTGTTTCTTAATCTCTGAGGTTATTTCAAAAGCTCTTTACAGTAAATGTATGCCTCTGGTCAACATAACTTCCTTTTTAGAAAATATCCAGTCACAGTGTTTCTTACTATGCTCAACGCACATTACCCTG
Organism: Etheostoma spectabile; assembly: GCF_008692095.1. Taxonomy (NCBI): domain Eukaryota; kingdom Metazoa; phylum Chordata; class Actinopteri; order Perciformes; family Percidae; genus Etheostoma; species Etheostoma spectabile. The sequence goes on from NC_045754.1 coordinate 22,729,102, forward strand.
ACATTAGCTCTCCTGGTGACAATTAAAGATATATAAAGGCAGAACTTTGAAACTGACTTGTTCAAACTGTACAACTACTCTCATTATTCTTCAGCTCAAAGAGATGTGTGTGCACTCAGAAGGCCAAGGCTCTGTTAATGGGAAGAACTGCTGTGATGTTTTCTTCTGACAGAGAATTCATCTTAATCTCTCAATCTCAATACAAACAAGTCTGTGTTGAATGTTGTCACATTGGCATTCAATACAAACCGAGAGAGATAAATGCATGACTGGCCCCACCTTCTCCATCGTCTCTTTTAAATTGGTTTAATAAAGCAGGAAACGAGCATGAAAGAGCCAACTAAGTATTTAATGAGATCACATCAGTCTATGAAAAGGTTTTCTCCTCTCATGGTGCAAGACAAAAGAGGTTGGAAGACATCTTGTACACCCATTATAATAAACACACCACCAGTCTTTACCTACATGTCCATTCAAAGTGGAAACTAAGGGCCAATCCCGCCCAAACTTCAGAATCCATGGTTGCACACATCCATCCAATGCTGTTAGGGCATTTCAAACCTGTCAAACTGATGACTGATGAGAGATCCTGTATGACTACTGTCATTAGGATTACAGAAGGACATCTGGCCTGATCCTGACCTCAACTTGGTGGACGGGACACGCATGGGCCAAGGAAGAACCCATTACATTTTGGCGCAGATACAAATCCCGGAGTGGACATGCAAATTAGTTTTCAGTTTCGGTAACATTGTGAAATTGGGTGTTTGTGCTGCATTCATGGGGTGTTGGAATGAAATCTGCCAGAGCAAATGAAACATTGTTCTGGTTCCTAGGATAACACGTATCTAGTCAGAGGACAGAAGTGAAGTGCCTGAGCACCCCCTGGGGTCTACGTGCACGTGCCTGGCTAACCCTCAATCAAAGGAAGGTTGCCTTCTGCACAGCTTACACAGAATAAGTGTGTGAGAAAAGGAGACAGTTAAGGGGGAAAACCATTATGGAAAAATTGATTTTAAAAATGCAGTGCAAATGTGCAACTGGTAGTATACACAGACACAGAAAGGGGCAGTTCCAGTGAAAAGGGTGATAGAGGTGTATGTAACAGTCAAACCTTTGTTAATGACCTGAACTCTTTCTACTGTGGATGTGACACTATGGATGGCAGGACAGAATGTGAGGTATCAATAGTAATCACTGAGGAAGATGTTACTGCAAGTCTTTTTGAACTGCGGCCAAACAGGACTAGGGGCCCAGGCCGTCTGAAAGCCGCCTTCTTAAAGACTGAATGGAGTTTAATCATGGATAAAAATCAGGGCAGTAAAACCATGGAACAAGTTGTGGCCAGCCACCTGAACGTCCCTGTGGCCACCGAGCCTGATCCCCTCCACTTCATATATAAATACATAAGTTTGACACTGTGCTGTCTCTGTTACAGTTCACAAACAGCTAAAGGTATGCCAAGGTTCTATTCTAAACTCAATGAAGACACATCCTCCGGTAAAGGCTCCATGATCTCAAGATCAACATGAGGTTAGTCCTCTGGATCAGAGACACCCACAGAGGGTCTGTGTCACGGGAGTGGGTTCTTATTCTCTCTCTTTACAGGCCACATCATGATCAGATATGATGAGATACCCTTTACATTGAATAAGTATGCTGATGACATGGCCTTCTACATTAAGACGCAGTCTTTCTGACCCACACTCAGGTCCTTCAAACATGAATCAGCAGAGTCAGCTTAGAGAGATCAACGCGAGACTAAATAATTCATAATTCACAACAGAAGGTCTGAAAACAGCCAGCTTCCCTTGATGGCCAACATGTAGAAATACCTCGGGACACTTCTGGATTCTGGGCTAAGCTTCTCTGAAATGGCCGTAGTGGCCTCAGTGTAGGCAGATTTGACAACTAATTAACAAAGTGATTACAGTTTTAACTTTTTTTATGTCAATGGAAAGTAAAATAGTTGTCAAACCCAAAGGCTTTTGACCCAACGTGTTGTGTAACACAGCTTTTTAATGAAGGTCTAACTGCGTCTTGTTTCTTGTGTTTGGTGAGCTGAAGACAATGAAGATGTTTTTGAATCTACTCCAAACCACATGGGGGTGCTGGTGAGTACGTGTTTCCCAGGAGCCACCTGTGTACCAAATGTAATTTAGCAGGGCAGTGCTTGATAAGCAGTACGTCTATTACTGATCCCTTTCCTTTTAGAAATACCTACTTATCAGTAATGCATTGTTATGACTTTCATATATGAGTTTGTGTGTGTGTGTGTGTGTGTGTGTGTGTGTGTGTGTGTGTGTGTGTTACCTGCAGTGGTGTTGGCTGCTGCTCCACTGGAGCAATGAGGACCACCAGCTGGTGGTCGATGCTCAGGTATCCAAAGACATCGCACTGTGGTACGGAGACATGAAGCCGCAGGACCTGCAGCACGTCATGGACCGTCACAGGCTGGTTCTTATTCAGCTGCAGCCGGGGGGGGGGGGACAGAGGCATCCAGCCTTGAAGATTCATTCTTTTCTTAATAGCAATGGTATGTTACTCTAAAGAAACTCAGAACTGTGGTAGTCACACTGGCAACACTGAGAGAGTCCGTAATATTAAAATCCGATCATTCATTTTCATACTCAAAATATATAAAATATTTTTGGTTTGTCCGCAATAAAAAAAAGCAAACACAATATTGTACTTTTTGAGAATGAAATCATAATATTTTGAGTATTAATTTCCTGTGTGATCATTTGCCTCTTCAATGCGTTTCCTCCTGATAAAGGACATGAAGGACAGACAGAAGGACTCCTCAGACTGTCCACAGTGATTAGATGGTCAATCAGTTTGAGTCCCCGTCAGCGCTCGTAAGGTCACATGACCAATGGAGTGCCAATGGAAATAAAGAGGCAGAGAGACACGGACGGCTGAACGCAGCCACCAACAAAACATGAAAGACTTGATCTGCATACGAGCCAGCAGTACACACGGTCACGCATCCACCGTTATACAATATGAATACGGTGTACATCCACGAATATGTGGGTAGATAAAAGTAGATCAGCACCAGAAATATTCTTATTAATTTCCTTGTCTTATCGTATCTTCCTTGTCCAAACCACACACCCACACCCACCCACGCCCACACCCACCCACACACACACACACACAGACAGACAGACAGAAGATTGGGGCCTCCCCCCAGCGGTCAGCATCTGTAATTACATGTGTACCTTAGAGAAAGTGTTGATCTGCTCTTTGTTCCAAAGGATCTGCAGCATGCTGGCACAGATAGGACAGCAAGCTCCTGGACAGAGGTCAGAGGTCAGAGGTCACGCTGGGTTACTTCAACACATCCTCCACAAACTGATGCTGTGACCATGGCATCCAGTATGTGTGGGAACATTTACTGACCAGGGGGGGTGACAGGCTGGCAGCCCGGGGTGGACAGAGTTGGACAGGGAATCACACTGCATGCAGAGTCGGGAGCCACGTCAGACATGGCCCCCACAGCGTGGCAGGGGCCCTCGTAGTCCATGGCCACGCGGTCAGAGAAGGCCTCACACACCGTGTTATAGGTTTCACCGTTATGGCCACAGACCTGCCGAGGCTTCCGACAGGCATCCTGAGGACAGGGCACACCCAGCACATCAGCACATTTCCATACACATATGTGATATGGTTGGTCCATGTTTGTCTTGACTCGCACTAACCCTAGAGAGGTTACAGTCTTCTGAGGAGCATGAATGGGATCAGTACATCTGAATATGTCTTGTATGAGAATGCTGGAACACTATTGTACATCTCAGAGCATTATGGTTGTAGTTGTAAAGATGAGAGACAGTGTGTGCACATCCCATCATGTAGGCCAGCAGCAGGACAACAGGGGAATCAGTCTATTGCCCAAACACTAGTGATGTACAGATGAAGCTTTCTGAAGCATCTTCTTTAGATTAGATTATACTTTATTCATCCCACAGCGGGGACATTTCCCATTTTCAGAGCTTCCTCTCAGTGGCACCACCAGGTTGGTACATGCTCTGTCAGCAGCTAGGTGAGATGTGAGTGTGTCTCCAGGTGTGATCCTACCTGGCAGTGGCCCATGTAGGCCAGGCTCTTCCCGGCCTGCTGCAGCTGGCACAGACTGGCGTGGAGCAGGCCGTCAGTGTCACAGGCCGGCTCCACGCTGCTCTTATCACAGGCAGCGGGCCGGCCCACACACTCATACTGTGGGCAGTCCGACCAGTCGCTTAGACACACACGGTACTTTGAGATGCACCTGGAACACACACACACACACACAAACACAGACAGACACACATAGACACACTTATATATCGGCCCTTACAGAGGAGAAGCTCCCGCTCTACTAACATTTCACACTCAGGAAGTAACCTGCTCTGCTCCACTCAGTGTGTATGTGTGTGTGTGTGTCTCTGTGTGTGTGTGTGTGTGTGTGTGTAGTGTTTGGACACTGCTTTTGCTTTTCTTTTGAACTTTGTCACTGAAACGCAAAAGATAACAGGTGTACAAATGCAGACATGCTGTATGTGTTTACCTTCTCTTCTAATCCTTTTCAACACTTTAGTGTATTAGCACAGCCACATTACATTTCACTAACTGTACATCATTCACCTGTGTGGGTTACAAATACACCTTAAAACTCTTGAAATAGGAAAAGTAAGGAACACAGGCTTGTTCAAAGAGAATTAACAATTATCATTAGAAATGCTTTTTCTCTGCGGCTGTAAATGTTTCCTCTGATCTGTAGTCCTGCAATGGCTGGGAGGTCAGAGGTTATGGGTGGAGAGTGGGGGGAGGGATGATAAGGATGATGTGTGAATGAAATGGAGGAACCACAGTGGTGAGGACCTGAAACGCCAACTAAGAAAGAGCGATGGAAGAAGAGAGGCCGACCTCTGGTTTCTCTGGCAGGGTTTGCCAGTGCAGGGGTTACTAAGGCGGCACAGGCCGAACACAAACTGGTGGTCCTTGAAGCCCATACAGCGAGCCACACAGGCGCTGGGATAAGTCCGCCCGTTAGAGGCACACACTGGGACGAAGCGGTCTGGACACCCACAGGGAAGGCCTGAAAGGGGGACAGCAGGGATCAGCTGGAGCTACAATATGCTTTAGCTTTAAAGTGCTTGTATTAGGCTTTTTGGCTTTTTCCTTCACTTTCTGTGTTACATATATTTTTTGTGCATGTTATAGGTTTACAAAGTGAAAAAGCCCAAAGTCCCCCCCCCCCAAAGTGACTTACCATCTCCAACAATAAAACACTGTTCACCAACTGCTCCAAACAGCTCTGTTGTGGTCCAGACTTTACTTCAGAGACACACGTTATAATGCTCGCCTAGCTGCTAGCAGGACACACCCTCATACTCTGCTTCTGACTGGCTAGTAGTCCTTACCTAGGTACTGTCAGGGCCCTCATACTCTGCTTCTGACTGGCTAGTAGTCTTTACCTAGGTACTGTCAGGGAAAAGAGGAGCTGCAGCAATGTGCAGTACAACAAAAATATAGTGTTTTTTGAAAATTAAATAATTCTGATATAACCTCTAAATACAATTATGAACATGAAAATGAGCATAATATGAGAACTTTAAAGGAAAATGGTCCGGACACACACACACACACACACACACACACACACACACACACACCGGTAAAGTGTCTGCGGTCCTGGTCAGAGCTGTCGTAGCTGAGGCATGCCCTAGTGGAGCAGATGGCGTCCCCACCGAAGCAGGAACAGGTGTGGCAGTCCATCCTGAAAGATGTCCCGTGGCCTGGAGACAACAACATGTCCACATGTCAGCAGCATGCTTCTGTAAGAAAGCTGAGCTCTACTCAGCAGCAGGACTCTTGATTCTATGAAAGCATGAAGGATACGTCAGGGAAACCTCAGGGAGTCGGGTCTCACGGTGAGGCCATGCCATTTCTACTCTCAGTGCAAATATCACTCACATCTACTTCCAAGAGCAAATCATGATTGGTAAAGATATGATGGACAACTAATGTCAGCCAAAGTTTGTCCTTTTAATATACAGTATATTATATATCAAATCACAGCATGAGCCTGAGGTTTGCCTGGATGAACTCTCATCTCACCCCTGTGTGCTGCTCAGTGTTAATAAACCTGTACCGCATAGATAGACTTCTGCTGTATCTGGGGCTACATCCACGCAGCTAGGTTTGGTTTAGAAACAAATGTGCCACGGTCTCCGAGCCAGTCTGGACGGAGACAAACAGAGACCTTTGGAAAACGAGGCAAACGTCAGTCTTATCTGTTAGGTAGGCTAACATTAGTTCTGCTACTGGAGCTAAAGCTCTTGTGTGGACGGAGATTGTTTTTTTCTCTAAACACTGCTTCTAAATGAAAACGTAGAGGTGTAGTTGTAGCCTAAGACCTCTGTGGTCTTTTAAGGTTGAACGGATCAGTCTCCTCAGAACATACCAAAGCGACAAGATGTAATACGTATCCATAACAGCAGGCGGCGCTAATCTGCTGGAAGACGGCACTGAACACACCGAACAGACTTGAGCGCTGACCTCGCCAAACTGTCCAATGGCTGATAATCGGGTTGGTGGGTCATGGCCCTTAGGGACCAGTGGAAACTCATTGGACATGCAAACAAACATGAAGGACGTCTTACTCTTCCTCTGTCCTCCTACGATGCAGGGCTTGTTGGTGTCCACACAGGGCATCTGCAGACAGTTCTCCAGACGCCCACTGGGACCACAGCTGCACACCTCGTGACACCCAGAAGGACCGCTGCGCGTTGGCACCTGGATACGAGCGTCCTGCTGCACCAGAAACTCGGAGGCCTCGCCCAGTTTGCAGCCTAAAGACACGCACGCACACGCACACACACACGCATACACACACACACACACACACACACACACACACTCATAGTGAGCATTGGTGCAATGCTGCAGACACAGTGCAGCGGTGTAGCAGCGACTCGTACCTGGCACACACAGGTGTGGTTGACAGCTGAGCTCATCTAGGCAGCCCTTCCGGTTCACCTGGCATAAGTGGTTGCTGGGACAGGGGTTGGGGTTGCATGGATGGATGACCTCCTCCACGATGCTGTGGTCTAAGGAACTGGGGGCTGGAAGGGGAGAAGGGGATGGGCCGATATGAGAAGGTAAACAAGACTGTCAGATCAGATAAGAGACTATTTAATGTTGGGGACAATGGAAACAGGTACACTCACTGTTTTACAGTAACTGGGTTTCAAAATAAAAGCCCAACCAGGCACTGTAGTGGCTTAGGGTAAGGCTTATCTGAAGCTAATGTACAGCTTTTTTATGTGTTGTACCTTCATGGTTGAATTTTAAAACGTCAGCAAATTACATATAATGTAATTGAAAATGTAATAATATACTATATATATATATATATATTTGATTCCAATTTAATAAAATGTTATCAGACCCACATATCAGCTTGTACACAGTCCCTAGTTTTAATTATGACAGAGTAGCTGTTAAAATGCTCTACATGCAATCTGTTGCTGATTTTAATTAACAGACTGGAGATGATCCGTGATCTGATCAGATTTAGTCTCTCTGACTTCTAAACGTCACTATCAGCCACAACATGTGTTCTGGACAGAATATCAGAATATGTCTTTAAATCAGACAAATAGCAGTTAAAATCCCTCCGATTCAAAAACAATGAAAAGTTTATATAAAACGTCATCACGTTGAGTCGATTGTGAACCAATCAGCTGTTAAATCAGCTGGGAGGCCGGTGTTTCCCAGCATGCTCTGGGTCTGCCTGGGTCTTGCAGTCAGTGAAAAGCAACTGCGCCGCCTGGTCTCAGAACTGCAGCCGCCGTGATCTCGTGAGATTATTGTTGCCCACGTGTGCATGACGTCAGAGCAAGTTGGACACAAATCTACCCAGCATGCAATGGGCGCCGGCCACCAATGATCCATTCTGCGCAGACCGGGCTCATCTCCAACGAGCCTACTGTCAGCCGCAGTGGTGTTCTGGATCTCTTCAATTGCTTTTGAAGGCCTTAAAGCAGTGTGGTTATCAAATCTCCTGTGGACTTCTGTGGGATTCAAACGTTTCTCCTGCAGTAACAACACTATACCTTGTTGGTCTAAATCTGCACTAAAGATCTTTGCCTGCTAACTCACTGAGGTATCTGTGGAGGGGGATGCAGCGTTCAGGGTCGTCAATGGGCGACAGCAGCTCACAGATCCTCTCTGCAGTCTGTCCTTCATGGAAACGCTTCTTATCCCCACACTGGGTCAGGATGTCCACACAATCTGACCTGAGGACACACAAGAGATGACTAAAACAGAAACAAATCTGTTAGAAGCAACCGCTTCGTGAAGAGGAAGAGGGCTGTGTGCTGGACCGGGTGCTCTGCAGCTGGATGTGGAGGAAGGTCTGACAAAGCGTGACTAATGCAACGGTCAGAACTGGTAAGATATGTAGGAATCTATTAATGAGAATATACGCAGATTAGTTTTCAGTGATGGGAATAACGGCGTTATAAATAACGACGTTACTAACGGCGTTATTTTTTCAGTAACCAGTAATCTCATTGATTCCTCTTCCCAGCTTAATAACGCCGTTACCGTTACTGCCAAAGACTTTTTTTACTGTTCTTCCTCGGTGAGTGGGCCGTGCACGAGACAAGCGCATACTAGAATAGCTGACGATTGGCTGAGGTTGGGTATGATTTCATGGTAAGCCAATCAGAGGTAGAGTTGGGCAGGTGTTCATAAGCACGCGGTCGGACACACAACCAACAACACAAGGAGTCCATCAACGAGAGACAGGTATGGTGTTATGAAATTAAGGGGGGGGGGTAATTTTTTCTGCTAAAGATTTCCAGCGTGGTCAGAAAACTGGCACTAGGATTCTAGAGTGGCTACTCGCTCCGAAGCCAATCGCTGGCACACAACACACACACACACACACACTCTCACACACACACACACACACACACACTCAAATATAACCATCAGGCCACTTACGTTATTTGCACTACAAAGAGTGTATATACAGTATTTCTTATTTATTTTTGCTATAGTGCTTAACAAGCATTATTTAATTTTTCCCAGTTGTGGCCTGTTGAGGGACAATAAATATCAAAAGTTCCAAAACATCTATGTTGTTATTAGTATGGATCCATTAGACATAATAGTGCATCTACGTACATGGCATCTGATTGGAGGCTAGTCTCACTTTGTCCCACAGCAACATTAAAAGATTTCAGATCTGTGGACATTGTTTATGCTAATGTATTGTATTGTATCTAATTTAGTTACTTTTTGGAAGAAGTAACTAGTAACTGTAACTAATTACTTTTTCAAATGAACTTGCCCAACACTGGTGGTTTTAGGTCAACTTAAGTTTCCCTGCACAGCTGTCCTCCTGCTCATGTCCACCCTGTTGCCCGTCCCTGAGGAGTAGGAACTGGTCCCCTGCAGGGTAGTAGTGGACCTACTTGCATATGACGCTCCCTCTGGACTTGCTGTGGCAGGGTTTGATCTGCAGGGAGCAGGCCACGGCCTTCCACATGTCTGGCAGACACTTCCTGATGTCCAACACAGGGATGTTCATGAACGGCATCTTGATCGTCCCATTGGACCACAGCTTGATGTCGTTCATGGCGCCCTGGTCTGACTGGACGTTACAGCTGCGGAACAGCTCTGTGGGCCTGTGGACAGAGACAGACAGCCGGGATTGGACAAGAATGCAGAGTAAAATCATAGCTAGAAAGCTGAAACTACAGAAAACTATTTAATAATGCAAGCTGGGGATTGTATCTTTGTAACACTCAGAGGGCGTCCCTCTGGATAATGTCGGGGCTGTTTTCCTCTCCCACTGCACCAGGAAGTGTCTTTGATGTCCGATTGGTGGGTTTGGTCTCATGTGAGTCAGCTAATTGGTGGTTTAAAAGGAGAAGGTTCCAGGCAGCAGTTTGGGTGTGGTTCATCATTTACTCCTCATGGGTGGATGCTTTGTTTATCTTGCAGCAGCCGTGTGTGTGTGTGTGTGTGTGTGTGTGTGTGTGTGTCTGCATTCTTTACTTTATTTAAGCCTAGCATGGTCAACAGTGATTTTTTACTCTCAAACCCAAAAGTGAATGTGGCGTTCGCTGACTCTCAGCAGTCCCAGCAGCTCATATCATCAGGCTCTTCACCTTCTTTTCAAACAAAGATCACAGCAGACTGTTTGAATCCTCACATGGAACCGTGACTCGTATACACCCATACAGCTCTAGCAGCTCGGACTCAGGCTGTCTGAGGGAGGGATAAAAAGCACACCAGCGCACAGAGAGTTTTGTAGCATGCATGGCAGCCTTATAGCGGTGCATTATGGTTATCGACCATTGTTCTGTCAATAGAGAGATTTCATACACGTCTGGACCAACATGAGACGGACTACGTGTCAGAGGACCCCCTGCTGGTAGACAGAGAGAGAGAGAGAGAGAGAGAGAGAGAACAGGTCTGTTGTCCCAGGCCTATTTGTTGAAAAAAGATGAAATATTTAAGTTTTCTTCCTAACTGTCCTTGAAATAGTGGTCAAGGACCCCCCCCCACCCCTAACACAAAAATGGTTTGGCTGCTGATCAATATTTGATGTTGTCATTTAATTTAAAGTTCAGTACACTCCAAATATCCGGTCAGCACAAGTTCGGCGCTCAGAAAAGGAAGTAAAAGAGAAGAAGAGAAGAAGAAAACAAAGGCCTTAGAGATTTTCTAAACAAATGTTTAAAAAAAAGGTGGTGACGGTGAAGCAGGAACTAGTAAAGTTAACGTAGAGCAAGGTAAGAAACAGCGCAGCCAACGTTTCCGTCACCTAACAGGCCAGCTCTATGCGAACGGCCATTAGCCTGTAGGAAAGCCTGACACAACACGTAGTCTCTGCCACAAACAGTCAGAGGACAGAGATCCAGCTGCAGTCAGCTGACAGAGAGAGGGATGCGGGAGGGGCCCACTGCCCTGCAACGGACAGTCTGAGCAGGATGGATCAGAGACTGATCACACGCTTTATTTCACCAATCCTGCTTACTGGCCAACTAGAGTCTGATAGAGGGAACCTCGTACGCGTGACGGCAAAATGAACGCCTTTCTCAGAGAGGGTAAAGAAATTGCCAGCAGATGCGGAGGGCAGGGAATTCCCAAACTATTTACAGAGATTTACAGAACATGAAAGAAACTGTGCACAGAAACAATGTTATTGGAAATTGAAGAACCTACAACATTGTGTCTACAACATTTTGTACAACAAAAATTGATGGAGATGTGGGGGGGGGTTCTGACCTGTTGTTGAAGTTGGTGCAGTAGGCCAGGTCCTTGCAGCCCAGCTGGCACGGCTCTCTGACGTCAGCCAGGCAGTTGATGAGCTCCGTCTCCACGGGGTTGTACTCACAGAGCTGGTCAAAGTCCTGCCAAGTCTGGCTGCCCCAGTTAGTGCTGATCTCCTGACACATGTCCCTGTGAGAGCAGAGCACAGGCTGGTCACAGTCTGGGGTTAGTGTGTCTGTACCTGCAGAGTGATGTGTTGGGTTAGTGTTAGAGCAGTGTGTGTACCTGCAGAGTGATGTGTTGGGTTAGTGTTAGAGCAGTGTGTGTACCTGCAGAGTGATGTGTTGGGTTAGTGTTAGAGCAGTGTGTGTACCTGCAGAGTGATGTGTTTGCTTTGGAGCAGCAGTGAAGCTTGGCACAGTCCATCTTGGCGGGGTGGGGGGTTTCCTCTTTAGGTGGGGAGGGAGGGTGGGCGCTGCCCAGGAAGCACTGCCACATGGGTTCCTGAGGGAGAGGCTGGGAGCCACACTCATCGATCAAACCCTCCATGATCTCATGTTCGGTGCTCATGGTGCGAAGGATTCGCCGGCACGCCTCCTGGCAGTGGGTCGCCTCTGCCCGGTCACAGCAGTACAGACCTGTGAGCAAAGTGTACTCCATCAGATATGTAAGGCTCCCCCCACCAAACAAGACATAGAAGAGTTGACCATTGTCAGCCACTGAAAACAGTCTCTCCAGGTCTGCTCCTGGTCACTGAATGAAGGACAGACTTACATTGTCTGAGGCGTGAAGGGAAATAACTTTTTGTGTCAGGTACTTGTGACCCAGTTCAGAAAGTTAGCATACATTAGTTCCATGGGAACAGCTAAGCAGGGTTTTCAGTAGCAGGCTCCCAGCTGCTGTTTCTGTGAGGTGGATGGGTCCACAGGGTTGATCACAGATGGAATGACACAATATGGTATGAAAAAGGATGTGTAGGATGTCTGAATGGATGCTCCACACCACAGGCAAACAAATATGACTTCCCATAAATACTCCATTGGGACTCAGTCGGTGGACCTGCTTCGTGCAACCACCGGACTGGCAATGAAGAGAGAAGAACTGTCAAAATCAATACATGAATTGGACGCACGGATGACGCTGAGGATGAGAGAGATGGAAGGACATTGATTCGGACAATGCCACCGAATCAACCTAAATTGGATTTAAACCGATTCACCCGAGCGGGAAAACAACCTGCAGCTGGCCTCACTATCTCCTCCTGCGTCTTTATCTCTCCTCCAGGACAAGGCCCAACTGAACTGAACTCTCTGTAACAACAACACAGACAGTCTGCCGCTTCACACCTCAACACACACACACACACACACACACACACACACACACACACACACAACACACACAAACACACACACACACACACACACCACAACACCACACACACAGTCCCTATCCCTATCTACCCCCCCCTCCGAACAGACTGCCTCGGGTACCTTCTTGTGTTCTTTCCAGCCCCGGCTCCAGTCACCTCAAAACATCCCTTCATGTGACCACATGTACTGTGTGTTGTCCTGTGCATTATTCATATCATTGGGTTTTGTGTTTTTGTGTTGTATTCTTCTTTTTTCTCCTTCATGCTGTAACGGATGCTGGTAACTTTAATTTCCTTGCGGGAGTCATCCCAAAGGGATTAATAAAGCTAAGTCTAAGTCTAAGTCTGATGCACTATGTGGTGCCTTTTTTAGCTGAGTGGTTAATGCTTTGAGCAGCACAAACAACAGTCCTCTCCATAGTACTGGAAGAAAGGCAGCAATACTGTGCATGTATGTATGAGGCGTGTGTTAGACCAACAGAGAGCCTTACTGTCAATGGGGCTGCGTATGGGGTAGGACTTGGTGAAGTTGTTGACGCAGCTGAGCAGCTGAGCGCTGTGACTCTGACAGTACTCTTTGACAGCGTTGATCTGGGACACGGTGGGGGTCGAGTCGGTCCTGAAGATGGCCTGGCAGTACTCCCTGCAGGTGGTGTGACGCCCTGCATAGCTGCAGCAGGTGGAGCCCACTGCAGGAGCACACACACACACAGATGTGACAAGAGTAAGATGAAAAGCTTGAGACTCTCATGGATGAATATTAATATTACCCTAAATGTCAAACTGTTCCTTTAAGAGAACCATGAGACATTAGTGTCTGTGGTCAACGACCTGAAGCCAAAGCGTTGACACGTGCAGTGGGATGGAGTGCAGTGCTGCTTGCTGTAAGTACTGTTGCTGCCACCAAGCAGACACTACTAAATACACAAGCATTTCATTGATCAGCTGTTCACTGCACACACTATATATGTTTTTGTTTGTTGATACATATGTCTTACGATCAAAATACATCTGATTGACCATTGATTGGCTGTTTGGTCCTGAGTACAATGGCTGGACACATACTCAGTGGCAGATACAAACACTCCTCAGGTGGGATCGATCTGTCTGAAGCTGACACTATCCATACATGAGACTGCTCATCAGGAAGTTACTGAGCTCACATCCTGCCTACTCTACTCTGCTGTGTGTGTGTGTGTGTCTGTGTGTTCTATCTGTGTGTGTGCACGTTGTGTATTCACAGAAAGAGAAAGAAACAAGCCCATCTATTGGTCTAAGAAGATAGTGGTGTGTTTATGTATTTTTAATGGCTTTAAGCAGATATGAGATTAGTGTTTGCAGTTGTTGGTGTCTTCACTGTTTATCCTGTGTGTTTGTGTGTTTGTGTGTGTGTGTGTGTGTGTGTTTGTGTGTTTGTGTGTGTGTGTGTGTGTGTGTGTCTCTGTGTCTGTCTGTGGGAGGAACAACTTACTTTCATTTTTGGTGATGCAGCCGTAGAGGGGGTTCTAGAAGGAAAGGAGAGAAGCGGTGGTGAAGTTGTTAGAAGCTGGTAGAGCCCTGTCCCCCAGAGGGACAATGTTAGGACCATGGTGCATTAATCTCAGCTTTGGAATCAATGTTCTATAGGTAGATGAATATGTTCTTGTCTTCTTCTATTTATTTATGTATTTACAGTATGTCATTTTGTACAGGTACGCATTGGGTTTTCTTTTAAATAATGCTGTTCATTTTGGTTTTACTTAAACAACTTGCAACTGCAGCTGAAGTCATGTGATTGGACTTACCTCTGTGACTTTTTTGCAGACTTTTGATATGTCATTCTTAGATGAGGCCTTTAAGGGAGAGGAAAGGAAATCATGAAACCAGAAGAGACAACATTAGGACCTGAAGGTCTGAGCCAAAGGAAAGGTCCTCCTGTCATCCCACCTGTCTGCATTCCCTGCGACACTCAGCGGAGATGGCCAGCTCACAGCAGCCCAGCCCCACCCAGCCATCGGACTTCCTGGATACTCCTGGACACAAACCAAACAGCACACACCATTAATCATGTGCTGGTAAACAGTTTGTGAAGGCTGGTTGATTTATCACACAATACTGGCCTTCAATAAAAGCTAGATATAGTGTGTATTGTACATGGTGAAACTTCTTTTTTTCTTCTTTACATGGTCCTTTCTTTTTTATCTGTCTGTTACCAGGGTATTTAAATATGACTTGGCAGATTTTTATTCAGACAGTATCTGTGGTGATTAGAGTTGTTCCTGCTTCTGCTGCCACTGATTGATCTTCAGCTCCCCCCCCCCTTTAAGTTACTGACCAATCACAGCTAAACGTGCACTCGGACAACCTCAGCCATCTTTCTTTCCCTGCTCCAAGATGAGCTGTTTACTCGTCATTTCCAAAGCCCAAAACTAATCCAGATAGATGGCGACGGAAAGTAAGCACCACAGCGACGGTTTGATGTAACATAAGAACATTTACACTAGTACTACTATTAGCTAACATTTACTAAACTGCAACTAAATTGTCCAATATGTTATCTTCTCTCGACCAAAACAATAATGAAAGCTGCAGTTTGGTGACTGTATGACGTAGCGTGGGATAATGGGAGTAGTCTTCACCACCGCTGGCCTCATTGCATGAAAGTTACCTTATGAAGCCTACATAACTTTAAGGTTGACATTTGGTTTCACAGGACACAAACGCCGGTCTCCTAGGTGAAAGTCCCAGAGTGTTTGACCCAACCACCCGACCTGCCTCGCCATCTTACAGCGCCGCAGTCCAGCAGTTGCTCTGAGTGTCGGTTATTGACCCAGATGGGTGATCCGGCTTACCGATAGCTGATAATGGCCTTGTGAGCCAACTAAGAGGCAGAGTAGGGCCTGCAGCCTCATATCAGCTGATAACATCAGCTGATAACATCCAGAGCGCTTGTCCAAATATTATCTTCCATCTCTCTTTTGTTGTACTGACAGACACCGAGCAGTGGATTTTGTGCACTGTCACACCCCTATCACTATTCATTGTGTTAATGTTGACTTCCAACAAGTCCCACAGCCAGTTGCAGGAGTTGAGGAAGATATTCTGGAAAATAAAGATAATTGATTGAAGTTGGAGCGTGAAGGATTTTAAATCGCTAAAAGCAGCTGGAACGCAGTGAAGATCAGAGAATCCATGATTGAGGGAGGGTCCTGAGGCTATGTGGATGCCAGTGTTCGGAGGCTGAAAAGGTAAGAATAACAAAAGCTTCCATCTGGAGGCTATTAGGCTTCTGACAGGTAGATTTGTTCCAAGCACAGGCAGCAGGACTTAGGCCTTTGATCCGTCGCCTGTTCTGTGCTGTGGTCAGTGCCAGCTCTCCTCCCAGCTGTTACAGCTTCACTGCTGCCGGTTCTTCTCATGCAACCAGATACACACAGTAGATACAGCTCTGCTCACATGCTATGTTTCATGTCTTTTCTACAGGCAAGGCGTCTCCTTGTGACTTATAAGAAAACAGATCCATGAGCACTCAGTCAGGAGAGTCTTATAAAGCTGATATGGCTAACATGTCAGAAAATAGTACTGACACATCCAACAGACATGCAGCAACATCAACCTTAACATAAACTCAATAGGCTCTCTCTTTTAGCTCTGTTTTAGGTCTCCACCAACTCCTGAGGGAAACCTCTGTGTCTTTAGCTGCTAAATGCTCCACTATGTTCACCAGCTGGTCTCTGATCGGGTCTGTCTGCTGCACAGTGGCTTTATCTGAAAATAGCAGATCAAAACAGAGCTGAGGGGAATTGCAGTCGGTGGGTTCATCCGTACAAGCAACACCTTTCACAGGACACATTAGACGCATTGATCGTGTACAAATAATGATACTAAAACCTGGACATGCCAAAGTGAGAAACGATAAAATGCTCCACATACAGGGTTCAGTATTACCTGGAAGTGTAGAGTTGATGCACATCCAAAGTTCATTCTAGAAGACAAAGGAGAAGAAAAGTTTCATGTCAGTTTAGTAAAATGTGTCCTCACTAATAGATTGTACAGTTAAACAGTAAGAACAGTAGCTGATAACTTAGCATGTTACACTAAGAAAGGAAACATTTTACATTTTCGTGCCATGTAGCTTAATATTTCTTTAGCTTTAAGGTAACTATGCCAAGATTTGATAAAAGCCATTTTCAGACTAACTCATGTTTATGGTTGCTATCATGGAAAAGTGGTTGGTTCAAATAAGGTTTGCATCTGATCAGATGGTGTGCTATGATGACAAATGACACCCAAGGCACAAATGGACCGGGCTTCACTCAGAGTTCCCTAAACAGACTTTGGAGAACTGGGACCAGTTTGCAGCTGAGGTGGGACGGAGTAGCAGCCACCCTCTGAGAAAAAGTCTCATTGGAAGTTCCAACCAAGGCACATAGAAGGGAAATAAACTAAGACCATAATGTCTCAAACATGTAGAAACAAATTGACCTTTTACTTTTCTATGGAGCAACAGATGTCATAAAGGCCTCTCCACTGTCTTCACTTTCATTCAGGAGTTTTTATTAATAAATATGCAATTCTACCCACCCTAAAAAACTCAACACGGGAATGGGATGAGACGGGAGTCCTTCTTCCAGGATTGGGCTAGGACAGGACTGGAAATCCACTACTGTGTCACTGTCTAGTACATACTTTCAGGTTAGGGGTTTCTTTGGAAAACATTTACTGAACAATGGGGTTGGCAGTAGCTTAGTCTGTAGAGAGTTGGGAACCGGAGGGTTGCTGGTTCAAGTCCCCATTCAGACCACAGTACAGAGTGTGAAGTGGTAGCTGGAGAGATGCTAGTTCACCTCTTGGGCTGAATGTAAAAAGATGGTTTCTCTAAAGAACAAACTTTACATTGGTGAAATGTTGTAGCATTAATCATCACAAACAAGCTCGTCTGTCTCCTGAGGGACAGAGACACATGGTCTCTTATGTTTTTACAGAAAAGTCATTTGTTTTTGAGTAACTGTTAACACTCCCACCGTGTGTCTTGGCTGGGGAACAAAGGTTCCTATCAGCCGCGTCAGCATCATTTCTCTTTACATGAAGCATAATCATGATTTGCGATCAAGCAGGGGCCAATGAGGAAAGAACATGACAGGAAGAATAATGTTGCAGTTTAGATGAGTCAATGCAGAAATCCCTTTGGACTAGAGGATGACACGGGAGTGGATTTTCACTCCTGTCCCGTCCCACTCCCATAGAAAGAAATCTTGTCCCGTCCCACTCCCAGACCAAAGTTTAAAAACTAATCCCATCCCATCCCGCTCCTGTTTAAACTGACTCACGCTCCTGTACCGCTCCCTGACGGCAGTTTTCTCTTGATGAACGAAGCGATGCTCGGCTGATCCTTCCCTCCTGGGCCTGGCCAGTGTTCCTCTTCAGACCGCTGGTCCCTGAATCACTAGCGTACGTGACTGAGACTAAGCGTGTCTTACAGGCACCGTACATCGTGCTCTCACCGTCACATTCTACTCTCATAAACTTAATTCATATTTCAGACTTTCCGACCAGTTCTGTGAACTTAATAGACATGTCATTACTTCTGACTTTGCGCTGTAAATCATTTTTTGCCACATGGACGTCTCCGCGGCTGTTAGCTCCCTCCATCGCTGCTCTTTGAACTACGGCGGTAGGCCGTGACAAAAAGCACCGATGGCTTCTGGGACGGCCGGGTCGTGTAGTTATTTTTTAATTGCATTACATTGCAGGCGTATTAAAAGGAAACTACAAAATGGTGCTTTTAGTTTTTTTTGCATTTAGGTGCATTTAGATTTTTTTGTCGTCTTTGCTATTGGTTGATTCCCGCTCCCGTCTGCTCCCGTTAACCATTTACCCCGTACCGTCCAAATCCCGTGATTAATAGTAAATATGACTCCCATCCTGCAGGAATCCCACGGAAATCCCGTGACCCGTGGGATTCCCGAAAAAATGTCAGCCTCTAATTTGGACCTCACGGTTACAGTGACCAAAATGATCATGTTTTTTGGTATTATAGCGGTATTTTTAAAAGTGTGTTCACTGCCTTTAGCAGGAAAAAAATTTCCTGCATGTTCTGCGGACAGATAACTATCTTCAATCAGCTGTCCTTTGGCATTCTTATAATAACCAGAATATGGCCATGCTTCAGACTCAGTCCTCCTGATAAATGTCCTGAGAAACAGCTGGCACCAACTTCAGGAGGCTGGGATGAAGCTGGGAGGATTAAACACAGGGGTTTCCACACCGTGGTCATCCACTGTGATGATCATGATATTTTAAATGAAAACATTTTTATCGTGATTTACCTATTACACTTGTCTCTCCCTAACTCGGACTCTGTTTACTGGTCAAACAGAGACCACAGCCACAGCTTTCCCTAGCGTTAGCATGTAGCTACATTTAGCAGTGTATAGAAAACGCAAACACCGCAGTAACGTTCTGGGGATCACTTCCTGCTGGAGCATGTCCACTTGGGAAGGTTTTGGTTGGCGGGCAGACGGGACCGAGTTGGGCTGTGTGCAGGAGATCCTCGCTACTGATGTGCCTGAACACGGTGTCCGCCCGCACTCAGCTGGAAACTCAACTGTCTCCATGACATTTGTTTTGTCAAATGACGTTTTAGGGACAAAAATGAACTTTCACGTCCATCAAGTTCCTGTTATAATCTGTGTGTAAACCTGGCCCAAAGTAGGGGAACAAAACCAACATTGTGACAGCACTAAAACCAAATCCTGAAACTAAACCTGAAGCTAAATGCAATCAGTTAGATGTTCAGGAATAGCATTTTGTTCCCAATTTTGTCAGACCACACACACACACACACACATCAGCATGGTGCATCTACTGCAAATCCAATCAACAGTCTACAGTGTTTCTGCATCAGCTCAGCGGAAGAACAGGACACATGTTCATTTAACTGTGTGTGTGTGTGTGTGTGTGTGTGT
>NC_045754.1:22748707-22750741 GCF_008692095.1 Etheostoma spectabile
GGTGCTCCAGTATTCCGGTAACCACAAACACCAACCCACTTCCTGCTGAAGTCTAATAAGAGAGTTATTCTAATTTAGTTAACAACATACGGCCAACATATCAGTAACCAAACGACCCATCACAAGATTACATAAATTACTTCCAACAGTTTTGATTTTTGTAGTTTCAGTTATGATTTTCACAACACGCAGCACTGGAGAACATACTACCTCCAGTGAAAGGACTCCAGTCTTTTCCTTCCTGAGCCTTTCATTACTGATTCAACAAACCTGGACTGCAGAAGGAAAGCTGTTACATAGGGTTAGCATATTGATAATGTTAGTGATCAGCAGCTGACGGCCTAAGAAATGAAAGCATGCTCTGCTGTGGCATTGTGTCTCCTAACTGTTCCTAAAGGTGTAAACTTCAAGGGTGGTCGTTTATGGATTCTGCTCATAATACATTTAAAAAACCGTGCTACAATGGGACTGAATTCCTTGGCTAACATTTGCAATTAGGTCTGCTAGCAGATATCTTTTAGCAGCTGCACTCTACTCTGAAGAGGTTTAACCAGGCTAGTTGGAGGTTTATTTTAGTAATTACTGGAAACAGCAGTCAGACAAAACAAGCTCTACTCAAGGATCCATTTCCATGTTTCCAGTTTTCAGCTGTAACAAACTACCTCAAGGTGTCAGCTGTGGATGCTTAAACTCTTGATCTGAGGAAGACTATGTGACCCGGCTGAAAGCTATGGGACTGTTCCACTTCCATGAACTTGTAATAACCGGTAAACAACTTTTTACATATTTTGTTTGGTCGAATGTGAAGATTTGATCATAAAGACGTTCTTGCAGTAAACGTATGACTTGTGTTGTCCAAGCAGCAGTAGCACAGAGTTAAGTCTTTCATCAGTCACCATTCAGCACATCTAAGAGGGATTTCTACAAGTCATGATTTCATTTTGACCTTTAGACCAATCACTGCATCCCGTTGAACCCCAACCAGGTGAAAAGAATCCTTCCAGCTAGTGTGGTTGTAAGAGGCGGAGGGACTCACCATCAACTCTGGACAGTAACTGGGTAACCTCTGGAGGAGATGCTTCAGATGAGACTCACTCTTTATAGTGGCGAGCTGTGGGACAGGAGGACAACACAGATTAACACAACATTGTCTATTTATACAAATATATGTGCCTGCTAGAAATCAATGAACACAGCTGGACGCACAGACATCATACCCTGTGTACTCTCCTGGAGTCAGGGCGACTCCAGACTCCATCAATAACCTTAGAACTGCTCCTTCAGTATCTCCAGTAATCCCTGTACATCCATACTCAGTGCAACATGACTTGTGCAGGTGGTGCACTTAATTTGGCAACATTTCAAAAGAATCAAATAAAATGAAATAAGGCAAAAAGACTGGGCTAAGCAAACTTTATACCTAAATAATGATGTGAAACCTGGTTTGCAAATATCAAAAGGAATTTATTCCAAAAGGACAAAATCCATTAAATCCCTTTCTGCTTGACACTATTTGACTATTCGTCCTCTTAGATTCTAATACTGACATGGTAGAAGCTTCAACACAAAGTTCCACATCAGCTGCAGTCATCCTGGTTATTTTTCTCAGGACGCTAGAAATATGTCCAACGCTGAGGAGGATCAGACGTGTCTGCCAGAGCCAATACAACATGAGCTCACAGATTCCTCTGGTTCCCAGGGATCTGCAACACCGACTCTATGATCATCACAGTGGACCAGAGACGTGCAGCGGGAGAGATGTTGGAGTGATGGGAAGATAGGGCTGCCCATGGTTAGACGTCCCCTGAGCAGTCCAAACTGCTCCAGCTTCAGCAGGAAAGCTGAGGTGAGTTGTTCTTTTTACTCATTTTAAAGTACAGCTCTATTATTGAGTCTTTGGAAGTGATGAACGTAGTTTATCACGCTCACTTTGCTCCATGAGACCTGTTGCACCTTCAGCCATAATGTTTTTCTACACAGAGGAATGTGTCCAGGCCATGAGAAAGTGTCACACACACACACACACACACACAC
>NC_045754.1:22750751-22760076 GCF_008692095.1 Etheostoma spectabile
ACACACACACACACACACACACTATAAAACCCATGTGAAGGCGAGATCCTGGGATAATGCAGCCCCTGCCAACAGTCCCTGGCTGAAGTGTGAAGTGAGATTTACAGCTTCTCACACACACACACACACACACACACATATCTCTTCCCTTCCACAGCTATGACACATGACAGTGATTCCAAACACTGCCTATTTGAATTGATAGGCAAAGAATATCAAAGATGCTAGATGGTCTGCAGTCACAGGGTCCTGATTTGTATCCCCTCTAAGGAATGTGGCTTTAACTTTTCTATATAAGTTGTGAGAAAATAAAACCATCAGTCAAACAATAAACAAATCTCATCCAGTGTGCACTGTTGAGCAGTGGCAGAGCTTTGCTCTCGGTGAACTACAACACTGAGGGGGTTTGGTGCAGCCCAGAGGTTTGTCAACTGTGAGGCATGGGAAGGCCGAGGGGGAGGGGGGAGAGATGAAAATGAGAGTTGGTAAAATGAAGGCAAGTTAGGTATTGTAGTCTGGCTGCTGAACGCGGTCAGCAGAAAGCTGCTGCAGCGACTGACGCTCCGTCCACTCCTTTTAAAGACAGAACTTGAGGCTGGTGTCCTGCAGGCGCCTCACTGCTCTGCTGTTTCATCCCTAAACCCAGACGGGTGGAAGCTCTGCTGACTCCCTTTTACTTTGGAAACTCCCAGGTTGGCTTTTATTCTGGACAGACAGACACAGAGACCCACGTCTGCTCCCTGATTGGTAACATCAGTCATGACGTGTCCTTTCCTGATTGGTCAGGCCCATATCATGTGACCCTTTTCCAAACAATGTCAGCTTTGGCTACCGGTGGTAGGATTATGGTTATGCAATTTCAGTTGTGTTAGTATGAAACTGTGCTGTCCCTGCTTCTCCTAGATTACATTGAGTCGGTTTGTCTGTCTGCAGGATTACAGAAAACCTTTTCTGGAAGGGTGTAGCCTGGGCCAAGGAAGAACCCATTACATAGGGACATAGTGAAGCATTTGGAGGCTCCACACAGACAAATTATTATTATTATTATTATTATTTTCTATTTCTTTTCTGTGCCTAATGTCCTCTTGGTTGGGCATTGGAAGGGCTGAATGTGATTGGTTTAGCATTCTAAATCTGCTCTTTTTCCGTTTACTGCTGCAACAGTGCACTGTCCCCGATGGACTACTGAAGTCTTCCCAAGGGAAAAAAGGAGAACTGTAGCATGAATCATTTAGTCTCCAGCTGCTCATCCACTTCATCGCTGCGGAACTGACAGAAACACCACAGCAAACAGAGGATCCAAGAAGAAGTCTCTCTGACGCCACAGAAGACCAACGGGCCAAGCAGGCCGTGTGTCAGACCCCTCAGGCTGTATGCCGACGGCCAGGAACAACACATTAGTACAATCATGGCGGCGGGGTTTATATTTGAACAAATGTCTAAATCAGCTGATTCTGTTCAAGTGCTTTGTTGCAGAGATCTTTGATGTTTTTTAAACCAAGGACCCTTAACTGAGAAAGAGATGGATCTGTTTTTTTCTCAATGTTTTCTCAAAAATTAAACAATAATTTGGAGGCCCCCCTGCATTGGCTTTAAGGACCTCCTAGGGGCCCCAGACCCCTGTTTTAACAGTTACCAGGTTCAGTATGTGGATCAAAACAAAGAGATGAGATAAGCTGATGTGTGCTACTCCTGCTGTTCTATGAGCAGCTGGAGGTTCAGGCTCTATTCTGCATCCTGGCCCCGCCTGGCTCCCTCCATCATGTCTGCCTCCCTTCACCTTCACTCAACAAGTCCCTCAGTCACTCTTTACCTGTTTGAGAAAGAATATCTATGGAGTCAGTCAATAATAAACACATACAGAAAACTAAATGAATAAAATAATACATATATTAAATGAATGATAAATGAAAATGAAAAACTACTGCCTGTGAACTGTATTTCAGAGAAAATGGAATTTTAATTGTGTGACTAATTAATGAAAGTAAGTCCTAATAAAGAATGCATTTCCAAAGACCAATGAGAATGAGACTGGCAGCAGAGCAGCTCGGAGCGTCACTCAGACTACATCAGGACATTCTGATGTGGACGTCATGTACGAGCTGCGTTCAGAGGACTTCACTAGAATCATCTCGCTGGTACGATCACACGCATCAATGGTTCAATTGTTATTCTAAAGAAAATAGGAAGATATGGAGGTGTACATCACGGCATAGCCTGAAATATTGAGATACTATGCATAAGCCATAGGGCGCTGATTGAGAGTAGATTTAGAGGCTGTGGGAGGACCCAGTTCTTTTCAAACATACTTGTGTGAATAGCCTTCAGTGTGTCAGAGGGGGGGGGGGGGGGGGGGGGGGGGGACTCGGTCTGATAAATGTCCCCAGTGAGGTCTAGTGAAGACTACAGGTCTGAAGAGGAAACATGTGTGGAGGAGTGGCGTTAGAAAGACGTGATCTGAGCAGACCTCTGCAGCTAGCAGGACACACCTCCATCTCTGAATCTACTGTCACTGGTGCATTGTGGGGAATGTAGGTGCCAGGTTTGGACAAGCATCAGTCTCAACCGGAGATGTGTCTCTGGAAGTTCTAACTGAAGGCATATTTGAAGCTGAAACTGATTGGTGTAGGTCATTTGGACCATTCCGATATATTAAAAACACTGATACATCAAACCCTGTTACCCTGAATCCTCATTTCACATAAGCACTACCATAAGCAATAATACTTCGTTGGCCAGGTGCTGACACTGGTGACCTACTTTTTATTCCCCTTCTAACTAAAAGGTACCAAAGCAGCAGAATCTCTCTCTCTCTCTCACACACACCCACACACACACACACACTTGCAGTTACTCACAGTTAAACTCAAGGTAAAAAATAGAGTAAGAACAGAGCTATTTGATAAGTGTATAAAAGTAACGTAACTACAAAGCAAGAAATAAAAAAGTAAAGAAGTAAAGTGGCATGATATCACTCTCTCTTTCTCTCCCACCTTTTCTTTTTTTAGACATCTCCCCCCTTTCTACACTCCTTTGTCTCCATCTTCCTTTTTCATTTAATGATTTTATCTGTTTTCTTTCTTTTTTGGCTAGCAAAGTGGTGATGTCAGCCAATAAGAGCACAATAAGTTCTGTCCCACTTCAAACTCTTTGCAGAGAAAAGCTTCTTTTACAACGATAAAGAAGGAATTGGAGGCTTCAGAAGACCGAGGGGGGGAGCGTCACCTGCTCCCAATTGAAACAGATTGAGACTTTTTCTGCACTTCAAAGAACCAAAAGACAAAACACTTTGCACCACTCCCCTTCAAAAACCTCTATTCATGGGCCGCCTATAATGGGCTGAGGAGTGGGCGTGTGTGTGTGTGTGTGTGTGTGTGTGTGTATACCTGGTCACAAGCTTCTTTGCAAGGCGAGAACTCAACAGCATGGTGGCAGCAGGAGGGATCTGCAGACAGATGCACAGAGGGAGTTGTGATGCTGCGGTTGGTTCATTAGGTTACAGTTCACAGCGTTATGACAGGTCGAAAACCAGGAGAAATCCTTCAGACTCAGTGTCTAACATATAATAATATATAATATATAATCATCCTCTGACAAGACAACATTTTATATCAGCCATACAAATCATCTGTACTCATATCTAGACAGAAGGAATAAACATACAGATGAAACACGGCCCGGCACCGGTTCAGATTCCTGTTTCAGGAAGGCTGGCTCAGTGTCCCTGTACGTGGACGTCACATGACTCTGTAACACAGAGACGCTGAGCACTAGCTCTGTCTCTGCTCCTGTCTTTTTTTTCATCTGAGGCTTAAAAGGATAGGTCACCCCAAATTCCAATCATGATTCAGGACGTGGTCAGTCGGGTGGAATCCACCGGCTCTCAGGGTCATGATTCAGAAGAAGGGGGGCAATGGGGGGGGTGGTTTCAGGCTCTTACTCAAGTAGGCCAAAGCATTCACTGCATAATGAAACACAACTGGCAGGGAAGCCCACGGAGGTCACTGCTGGCGGCCTCACAAAGCAGTCATAAAGTTACCTGCATTGGGGTGCAAAATTTACTTTTAGTCCAGAGATAGAGATACAGAGAGAGAGAGAGAGAGAGAGAGGGAGAGAGAGAGAGGGAGAAAGAGAGGGAGGGAGAGAGAGAGGGAGAGAACAGTGAGCAGGGCTTACATTCTGCTGTATTCACTTGTCCTTATGTGGAACTGTATTGTGTGTGTGCATGCGTGCTTGAATGTGTGTGTGTGTGTGTGTGTGTGCGCGTGAGCAACCCCTGCGGTGGTCTGTCTTCATTGTGTCTGGATTCCATCACTGGGTCTGTAACACTCATCTTTGATGCTCTAAAGAGAAGCAGGCTTCACCAAGCTGGCTGCTGAGGTGATCAGCAGTTGGACTGACACACAGACCACCTTCAGCCAAGTCTCAGCCTGGGTGGAGACCATGTCCTGCAATTATCTGGCTTCACCGCTACCAACGAGGACCGACTCGTGTGCAAGAAGCATCCGTGAAGATCTCCAAAGATTGTGAGCTTGGGTTTAAAGTACTGGGATGTCATGGCTGTACAAACCAGCTCTCCTGCAGATCACCTTGGAGAGCTGAAAGACGTCCCCCTGTCCTGGGTAGGCAACCGGTGCCCGGGGCCAACTGGTAACAACACAAAATTAAAAAATCAAGTCAAGTGTTTGGGTTCTTTATCTATTGTGTGACGTCTCCAACCTTATTGTTTCTCTTCAGGAGGTCAAAGACACTGGCTGGCTGTCCTAGCGCCGGTAGCACCGGGAGCACCGGGAGCACCGGGAGAACCGGGAGTACCGGGCCCTCACCAATCTCCAGCAGACTCTCCTATACTATCCTGATTTGTTTTGGACCTTGCAGTAAACTGAACTGTCCTTGCATCTCTGACTCTGCCAACACCACTGGTGCCCCCCCCCCCTAAGCAACCTCATGTTCCAAAGGAAACACTGATAACTGTAACTGAAACAGCTGCTGAGATCTAAAGAGCAAGCGTGTCAGCTAGAGTTAAAGTCAGTAGGATTCATCCTCAGCACTATGAAGTCTATACCAAATGTCATGGCAGATTGGTGTTGGACCGACCTAAACCCTAACCCCTAACCCCCCCTAAGCCCTAACCCCTACCCCTAACTCCTATGCTCAGGCACCGAGCCACTAGCACGGCGACAACCAACGTATCTTCAGCCTGTTGCTGAATGCTCAGTTGGTTCATTTGTCAGTGTACTTTCTGGCCTAAATGAACTCTCACTCCCACCCCCTCTATCACACACACACACACACACACACACAATGGCAGGTGACATAATAATTTGAGGGGGATTGGGGGGGTGTACAGTACGAGGCCCCTGGCTGGCTGCTAATGAGAGCTGGCCCCATTCCTGCTCAGCACACACAACAGGAACACCCCCCCCCCTACAATGTTACATTCAGTCTCTGTCAGTTTCATTTACTGAACACTGTGGTTATTGTCTATTTAAACATCTGGGACTGCAACGTGAACTAAAGCAGTTAAAAAAGACAATTTGAACGAGATTTGCCATATTTTCTATTTCTGTTTGGTAAGACAAGATCATTATACAGATCATGTTATATGTATGATTTTTTTTTATTTTTTTTTTATTTATCTCAAATAATCCACAATGTTGCCATACATGACCGTACATATATCAAGCTCCAGGTCAAAGTTCTTTGGAAAGGAAATAAAGTCAAATGTCCTCCATATGAAGTGGTCTGGATGACGGGGATGAACAATGTTCCGGATCCCAGAATAAAGTGGGATCATAACTGATAGAAACAAGTGTATCCCTTGTCCATGCTACAGGTAGTTTAGGTCCGCCATGACAGTCTCCACCAGCTGTATCCTTCATTAATTACACACTAAATGAAGCCTGTGCCTGAGGTGGAAAAGATCTCTTCTTCCTTCATGTCAGTAGTTTCCGCCTCTAACATCACACGGGAACATTTCCATGATGGAGACCTTTATCTGACTGAAAACAAATGTTCCCACAGATAAGGGATGTGTCAGCATGAGCTCTGAGATCTCATGGGGTCCAACTCCGGGGGGTTACACAAACATTAGGGGGTCAACTGTGTTCAAAGTCCCACCTGCCAATCACATTAACAGTATTTTGTTTCAGCACGTGATGGTCAAATAGAGTTTGCAGCTTCAACCCACAAACCTCAGTCAGTGTTCTGTGCCATGTGTGTGAGAAAAACAACATCCCATCCAACCATTCCCCACCTGACACAAAAACATCTTGTGATGGCCATAACCATCAAAGTGCATGAGAATTCCACATAACTCCAAATCTGAACTCTGATGTGGTGTAACATGGTGAAGGCAGGGCTGCTGGGGATGAGCTAAAGGAATATGAGCAAAACAACATGAGTGTGGACAGGAGAAATACTACGGGAACACCACAGTGGTTTATGTGGGGCAACTCATGGAAGCTGGGCATTCAACACATTCTGCCATTAATACGTTCCCAATGCTGTGCAACTTCTACAGGCGCTACTGCCTGGTTGAGATTTCAAAAGAGGATATCAGTGCTGGTTAGTTTCTGGCTCACTGAGGCTCCCACATATTGCTGCAGTTCCCTCTCATTATAGTCTCCGCCCAGTCCCATGCTCTGGTTCCACTCACCCTCGCTATCTGGGCCATTATTGGCTCATCTGCTGTTGGGAGTGGATATTGACATTTAACTGTGTAGACCTCAAATATTTAGAAAAGCTGAACATAGACGCTAATATTGGTAGGTAAAGGGAATAAAGTAAACTAAGCTACCAGTTTGGGTAACACACAGATATTGCATGACTGCTATGTTGTCATTACTTAACGTCTAATCTCATAAATGACCATGACATTCAGCTGCCTAGGCTAGCTGTTCTTTTAGAGTAACAATGAGAAACTCCAGCAGAGTATCAGGCGATATTAAGACAAAAGGTGATATTTTTTCCTATAAGCTTCAAACAATCACATGACACTGGGAAGCACACGGCAGCTGTCAGTCATTCGTCTGTTAGACAGAAGAAACAAATGTGAAGCGATCAGATTGTTATTGCAGGAGCCAACTGACATAATGTGTGTTCATCCGCTCAGTACTGTGGATGCTACAGTTGTCGTCTGCCCATTAAAGTCTACATTAATAAACACTTTCCAGACTATTAAAGCAAGTGGGATTTAAAATGACACTAACTGGTTCGTTCATCATCACACAGTATGGCAGCCTCAAAAGAACATCTTTCAATATTATTGGTTCATTGATGGAAAAGTTAAATCCATAAGAAGCTGTACGATATGAACTCAGTCACACCAAAACCACTTTAAAATCAGCTGGGATTCAGGGCCAACCACAGTCTAATTGATTTGGTTAAGGCAATATTAAATGACTCGTAATAAACATTCCAGAAAATATCCACAGCCAAGTTTCCTGTCTGTTGATTCCCACTGCAATAAACTACACAACCATAATAATACTGAGGGTGGACCAAATCACAGCATGCCGACTATTACAGAAAGATATTTCCACAGTTTTAACCTGTAACCAGACTGTGAGCTGCTGTCTGCTCCCCCCTCCTCTCCTAAACTGGCTTTCCTGTGTTGTTGTGGGTGTGTGTGTGTGTGTGTGTGTGTGTGTGTGGTGTGTGTGTGGTGTGTTTGTTGTGTGTGGTTGTTGTGTGTGTGAGGGGGGGTGGGGATAGCTACAAACACTCCATTGGTTGTACAAGCTTAGAATTCATGTGCATATTAAATATTTTTGACAGTAAAAAAGAGCCACGGATCTAGCCCAACATCCAGACCCAAACCTGCCCCCCCCCCCCCCCCCCCCCGTTCACCCTGTCAATGTGCTAGCAAGTCCGCCAGGCCCTAAACCTGCCCCCCCCCCCCCCCCCTTTCCCCTGTAAATGTGTCGGCTTAACAACACTTTCTAACGTTGAAATGAAGAGAAAACACTGACTCTTTCCCTGGCTACGATGACCAGAGACACACAGTGGTGTGTGTTAGTGTGTGTAGGAATACTGCTTCCTGCATTCCCTCAGAGCTACTGCATACTCATGGGGGGGGGGGGTCAGGGTCACTTCCTGTGCATTGTTCAGTAGATTTTGCCATAAAGAGGAAGGTTTAGTGGAAAACCCATTTGTCCCTATGCATGTTCATTCATCACAAAGCACTGCATGGT
This sequence comes from Etheostoma spectabile, assembly GCF_008692095.1. Lineage (NCBI taxonomy): Eukaryota > Metazoa > Chordata > Actinopteri > Perciformes > Percidae > Etheostoma > Etheostoma spectabile. The sequence goes on from NC_045754.1 coordinate 22,758,947, forward strand.
AAGGTAACATACAAACAGACACACCAGACACCCATCCTATCCTCCAGAAGTCCTGAATACTAGAGCAGATGTAACACACACTCACACACACACACACACACACACACACACACACACCTCCAGATGGTAGTGTGTCCTTTACCCTCATTTCATATTCACTTAGCTGAATCAAAGGAGGATGCAGACCTGACCTGTGGGATGGGAAATGACATAATGAGGGGCATATGGCCACATACAGCGAGGCACAGAGGGGTGGTGGGGGGGGGGGGTAGCGGTTGGGGGGGGCAGAGGCAGAGAGGAGGGGATTCAACTAGAGGAAAAGCATTTCAGTGTGATGAAGTGGAGGTTATTCTCCAGGCATCACATCATAACTGGCTTTGTAAGACCAAAGGTAAAAACTATTAGTCCTCTCCATCCAAATGCATCGCAAATTTTAACCGCATTTCAAAAAGCAAATGGAGGCTTGTTTTCTACCCATTATGTAATTATTAGTTGGTTCATCGTAGAGTTGGTTCATCGAGATAAGCAGCATCACCAGTCAGAAAGCCATTTTACCACTGCAGAAGAAGAGAGCTTTACTCAGGATGACTTGAGTAAGAGAGTGCTAGAAGAACCCTAAATAGTGAGAAACAATGTTGGAAACCTGATGTTTGTTTGAGTCCCCTTTTCCCCTTTGGTAGTGTCTGCTGTCAGAGGGAAGACTTGTGGATGGACCCACTGTGTCCCCGCCTCCACCCCCCAGCAAAGAACCTGGACCCTTTGCATGATAACCCAGGCTTACAGACAGCAGCAACATGCAGGCCCACTTCCCACTGATCCCACTAACACAGCAGCTACCGTAGAGCCTCTAACACACACACACACACACACACACACACACACACACACACACAGCTCCTGCTCCACACTGCAGCCACGACACACATACGCACACACACAGCTGGTAAATCTATACATGAGTTGCTGGAGTAGCTGGAGAGGTGCCAATTCACCCCCTGGACAATGCCAAGGTGCTCTTGAGCAAGGCACCGAACCCCCAACTGCTCGGGGCGCCTTTCCTCGGGCAGCCCCCCCACTCTGACATCTCCCCATTATTGCATGTATAGTACTGAGCATGTGTGTGTAGTTCA
>NC_045754.1:22760086-22763693 GCF_008692095.1 Etheostoma spectabile
TAATGTGTGTAATAACAACAGAGTGTAAATTGTAAAATTTTCCCTTGTGGGATTAATAAAGTAATTGTTATTATTATTATTATTATTATTATTATTATTATTATGATGAAGTAGTAGAAAAGCCCCAGGCATGGGTCCGACATTGGCCTCATCAGGTTGTGTTTGGGAGTTATTGGAAATGCAGTACAACCAAAACATTCATTTCCATGTCTCCAACCAATCTCCTGCCATAGTCCGTTCTCTGGGATCAGTCACAACCAGCCAACAATAAAGTTCCATCGTATTCAATTAAAACTTTAATGCAGTTCTACTCGGAGTGCTCTTGGCAAAGCATAGAACGCAGAGATACATATGCTAACATGATTAAGACGTCCAGGAAATGAGCAGAAAATGTAATTATCCTGGAATAACCTTTGACACAATAAATAGTTACAGAGGCAATAATAATCATCCTGAGTGCTGCAGCCTGAAATCCAAACAGATCTGAGCTTTTGTCCTGAGGGAAGGCTTCTCATTGGCCGACACGCCACCAAGGCCACTGACTAAACAATATGATTTCTGACTTTAAGTTATTGAGTAGACAGAATTGTTGTATAGCATACAAGGGTGAGTTACGTCTCCATGTATGAATTGCTGTGTGGTCTACTGCAACAACATTTAAACACCATGCAGTACAACTCATCACCTTTAGGGTGAGTCCCGTCTCCATGTATGAGGTATTACAACAGACTTTTACCCAGAGAGACAGAATCAAATACTACAGGAAATTCATGTCATGTCACATCAGCTGAAGTGCCTTGATAGCTAGCTACATGCTAACACAAGCTAAAGTTACAGCACCAGTAGTAGAAGGGTTAAGCGTGATCTGTGGTTCTGCAGAGGCTCCACGCAGCGCTTTCTCTGTAGCCTACGTCAGAGGCCTGAAGTCAATACTTGTGTGTTGGTGTGTGCGTCGGCCTCTTTAAGAGATTAGCAGGGTTGCGTGTGTGTGGTAGAGCGAGTGAGAGAGTCACAGTGATTATCTTCAGAGCAAGTCTGCAGTGTCTCCCCACCAGGAAAAGGAGTTGCTACCAGGCCACGGCCGAGCGACGTATGTCTGCAACGTGAAGTTAAATTTTTTCGAGAAGTGCATGTCAGTCCACAGCGTAGAGTCTGGCGTCGGGTCCATGTCCCCATGTACGTAGCCATGGAGTAGATTTACAACAGAAGTATAAATCAAGCTTTAAGTGCAGGTACGAGAGAAGACAAAGCAGAGAGGAGAAGGCTGGTCCTCCTGACTAGGTCTGGAGCACCTAGCGCAGCCTCAGTGGGTGTTACACGTTAGAATGAAACCATGCATCATCTGTTTGGAGCCACGTTTCCATTGCACCAGGTCGGCCTTCTCTAAGAACGAGCTATTTATTTAGAAGCAGAACATTGTTCCAGCAAACTGTTCGCAGATGAACTAACATTGCGGGGACTCAGCGGGGGACACAGCTGGGGACACAGCCGGGGACTCAGCCGGGGACACACACGGGGACTCAGCCGGGGACTCAGCCGGGGACACACACGGGGACACAGAAGGGAAGTCAGCCGGGGACACAGCCGGGGACACAGCCGGGGACTTATACTTACTTCAGCAGTCACTTGAACATTGTGAAACGTTACGTTACTGAACTCACTGGGCCAGAAAGACAAGCTGTCAACCAAGAGCTGACCCCAAATGTCTCTGTCCACGAAAAACATCAGATTTCATAGTCAATTCAAATATCACTATGCCAAGGGATAGCCAAGAAATCTTCTTGTGTTCACAGAACTATAATTAGGTTGGCTGTGGACATGTGAAGAAAGGGGCTGCCCTTCCCTCTGCTGCCCCCCCTCCTCCTCTCAGTCTGCTCTCAGGACTCAAATTGGTTCCAGATGCATTCTCTCCCGGCTCGCCTCCACGACCAAAACACAACAGAAAAGAAATGAAAGAGAGACGTTTCACAAACTCCTACAGAAGTATGGAATGACTGGAATGTCTCCACCAAATAAGTGAAGCCATTATCTCCCGACCAGCAGGCTGCTGTTCACATCTTTCGGCCTTTTCTGAGAGCTTCATGGCTGTCACCAGCCGCCGAGACAATGTGCACCCCAAATGAGGATCTGAGAGCCGTGTTTCTTTCATCTTCCTGGCAGATGTGTCAGGGAATAAGAAAACTGTACAAAGTGATATTTAGCCAGAGCAAATCCACATCCTGCACCCATGTGGGCTGAACATCAAAGAGCAAGCCATTTCTGAGCCTGGGCTCTGGCTGAGCCGGGACAACAGCTGAACACAGCTCGCCAAAAGGCTCCAAAATGTAGCAACACGGTGCAGAGTGGCAGCTCCATGTTGACTCAGCCAATCACACACACCTCGGTGCTCTCTGGACGCCTTCACAGCTCCAGAGGATTCATTAACACCTGGGGGCCAATACACACACACACACACACACACACACACACACACACACACACACACCGCCAATCAATATCTGCTATTAATTACAATAACTTTGCCAGCAGTTAGTGTTTTTTTAAATATCGTAACAGTTCTTCGTAGAAGTTGAGCGAGTTAGCTTTTGACCAAAGAGGCGTCCCTCGCGGTAACGGTCCCTTTTCTCTCTTTTCCGACCCGCTATGTTGCTCGGTTTCCTTCGTATAACACACGGAACCCAACAAATCTACGCTGACGTCCATTAGTCGGAAACGCGCCGACGCCCGGTGAGCTGTGTTAACTACGCCACAGTTGTCTTTAAACTTCCAGGGCTGATTGTCGTGTTGTCAGCGCGCGCTACAGGCTAACCCCGGACTGCTCTCCCACAGAGCGCCGTACTGGCATTACAATCATTTATTCACTCAACATACACACCTTAAAACCACCACTAAAAGCCTTTTAGGAACATCACAGATGCACTCTTTAATTCGGCCACCAAAAATCTACTTAACATGATTCAATAGCACCTTTTCCAATTGTTTCCCCGGTCTTCCGACCCTGTGTTCACACCTAACGGCACACGGTGGGCGATAGCCCGATGAAGCTGGATCAAACTGGGGTTTTTACTTTTAATAAAGTGCTGGCTGCTAGACATTTTACTGCCCGGATTTACCAGAGGACTTTCATAATTCGGAATACATCCTAGTTACTAGTCTGCGACGTGCTCAGGTCCACCAATAAGCAAGGGAATGTCACATTGCAGGATTTGCGAATGGAGTTTGGCGTGATGTTCTCACTACACAAGAGCCAAATGTATCAACAGCATGCCAGCTGTCAGGGAACAACAAGTTGGTCCTGCAGGTCCTGCAGGTCCTGAATTATACACTACCCTGTCATTTATCAGCCAGTTGTTAGCAGTGCATTAAATATGAAAAGTTAACGTACAGTTCAAGCCCAGACAGACTCACGTTACTCACCCTGAGCTCGGAGCGGCTGGCAATGGAAGTTTACGGCGACGAAGAAAGTGATTATCTGGAAACACACACGCATCTTATTGAAATCTTAAAGTGCATCGTGGACAAGAATACATAGAAAACACTGGTGCTGTGACACGGTCCATTGGTCATCTGTTAACAAACTCTCTCTCTCTCTCTCTCTCTCTCTCTC
>NC_045754.1:22763703-22767575 GCF_008692095.1 Etheostoma spectabile
TCTCTCTCTCTCTCTCTCTCTCTCTCTCTCCAGCCCCCGGTTTCCAGAGGACATGCGCAGAACGGAGAAGGAGACCGGTTAACGGTGACCGCTTTCTGATCCAGAGAGAGGACGCAGCTTTAATCCCATATAACCTGGGCCTCCACTTCTTCCATGCACATATTAGATGGTAAGTTTAGCTTGTAATGGAGTAGGCTATGTTTGCCCCATTGTTTCATAGATTAGTATCAATGCAGAAATATCCTGCCATTAGAAACTAAACAAGTGTGAAAGCGTCAAAAAGAAAAGCAACAGTCAGTGGTCTAATCATTTCATTCTATTGTTGGCTAGTTGACTTTATTATAAAATGGTATTCTACTGTAATATCACAGGGGGTTGTTTACAAAAGAAAAAAAGAAACGACAGGACCCAGAAAAGGTGAACTGTTTTTAATTTCACAGAATTACTAAGAGTTGATTCTCTGAATATTAAAAAAGCCCTGACTTTTCCATAAAACCTTTATTTATGTACTACTTCAACACACAAAGGGGATCTGACCGAGCTGCTGGTCCACCGGACTGCTGGAGCACACAGGCCCACCAACACAGGGAGTCCATGTCCAGTACCAGAGACAGAGCATGCTGTCTATTTCTTAGAGCATTCATAAGAAAAAAACAACAGTCTGATAGATCAAACCGATTTCATGTTGCAGGAATATGTTTTTTCTGACCCATTAGCGTCATCAGTTGGTCCACAAACATAAAGAGATGATGGCTCATTCATCTGAACAGAGCCCATCCTGGTGAAGACCAGGAGGTAACAAAACCTAGGCTAGATAGGGTTTCTGTTGGTCGAATGAAGACAGCCGTCTTATGTGGGCTCTATCTTAACACAGTACAGTAGAGGGTCTCTCGTTACACCCCCCTCACTCTCTGATACGTTCAGGTGATACAAATGTGGCGATCTGCCGGTCCACCCATCCAGTGACAGGAAGTGCTGCTTCCCCCGGGGGCCTCCCAGCCTGTCCCCACATTGTCCTTCTGAATGCCATGTCAACAGGGCCAGGCGTCAAACAGCAGAAACCTCTGTCCAGAGGGACAGCCTCTGTGCAGATGGGTCAAAGTCCACAGGGGACCCAACAGGGGCCCCAGTCAGCACTTTGTCCCTTGTGGCAGAATCAAGCTAACCATGAATTCAATTCAATTTAATTTTATATAGCGCTAAATCACAACAACCGTTATCTATGTTCTATGTTATTTATCTCCCAGGTCTTTGATAAAGAGCAGGTCTAGACCAGACTCTGGGATGTTATTTATCTCCCAGGTCTTTCATAAAGAGCAGGTCTAGACCAAACTTGGGATGTTATTTATCTCCCAGGTTTCATAAAGAGGAGGTCAGACCAGACTCTGGGATGTTATTTATCTCCCAGGTCTTCATAAAGAGCAGGTCTAGACCAGGACTCTGGGATGTTATTTATCTCCAGGTTTCATAAAGAGCAGGTCTAGACAGATCTGGGATGTTATTTATCTCCCAGGTCTTTCATAAAGAGCAGGTCTAGACCAGACTCTGGGATGTTATTTATCTCCCAGGTCTTTCATAAAGAGCAGGTCTAGACCAGGAATGGGATGTTATTATCTCCCAGGTCTTTGATAAAGAGCAGGTCTAGACCAGACTCTGGGATGTTTATATCTCCCAGGTCTTTGATAAAGAGCAGGTCTAGACGGACTCTGGGATGTTATTTATCTCCAGGTTTATAAAGAGCAGGTCTAGACCGGACTCTGGGAGGTATTTATCTCCCAGGTCTTTCATAAAGAGCAGGTCTAGACCGGAATCTGGGATGTTATTTACTCCAGGTCTTTCATAAAGAGCAGGTCTAGACCGGACTCTGGGATGTTATTTATCTCCCAGGTCTTTCATAAAGAGCAGGTCTAGACCGGACTCTGGGATGTTATTTACAGAAACCCAACAGTTCCCACCAAGAGCTAGCACTAGGCCAGAGAGGCAAGGAAAAACTTCCTTTAAGAGGCAGAAACCTCGAGCAGAACCACGGCTCAGGGTGGGGGGGCATCTGCCTCGACCGGTTGGGAGAAAGAGAGAGAGAGAGAGAGAGAGAGAGAGAGAGAGAGAGACACAGACAGATAGATAGATAGATAGTTGACAGACAGACAGACATATATATATATATATATATATATATATATATATATAGAGAGAGAGAGATAGAGAGATAGATAGATAGATAGATAGCTAGATAGAGAGAGAGAGAGAGAGATAGATAGAGAGATAGATAGATAGAGAGAGAGAGAGAGAGAGAGAGAGATAGATAGACAGATAGATAGATAGATAAATAGATAGGTCACACACACACACACACTCCTCTGCCCAGCGCAGCAGCTCACTGACCTGAGTCTGGGAGCAGAAAGTGTCTCTTGTTTGCAGTTAGAGTTCAGAAGAGAGCCTGAGGCCAGAGGCTCCATCCAGCCACTTGTCCCTCATCCGTCCCTGACTGGACAACTGGCTCCATTGTCTCCACAAGACAAATTCTCTGTTGTTGTTTTCCATTAGGTCTGTGTGTCTCCGCTTACCACATGTTGCTTCATTTCAGATATTACAGCTTTACAGATGTCTGTGGTGTGTGTGTGTGTGTGTGTGTGTGTGTGTGTGTGTGTGTGTGTATTTGTGTGTCTGTTTATGAAGGTTTTTGGTACCATTTTTCCTGCTCCAGGACTCTTGAGGATGTTGTATCCCTTTTTATTAATTAAATCTTCCAGCTCATTTACCTAACGCTAACACCTCATGTTCCAGATGAAAGCTGGTCCCCTGGATCTGTAACAGACAGGATCTGGAGCTGCACCATGAAGGATCAAACTATGTCTTTGTACAGTGAGTGATAATTCAAAGATCCAGTGAGTCCAGGGAGTTCTTCAGGCCGGACTGAAGGATGTCTACATGGTTGGGTACAGAAAAGACTGTAGAACACTGCTGTCCCTACTACAGCTCAACCATATTAACTCCTGTCCTTCGTCCTCTGTGATTGGTCAGCAAGAGGGATCCTCCTCGCTGATTGGACCATTATATTCAGACCACTGAAATGAATCTTCATTTGTGCAACTTTTAAAGACAATAAAGACAGTCAGACAATAAAGTCTCTCTCCAGCTGGTCTAAACAGATGACTCCTAAAGGGTCAGTTATATTTCAACCTTGTAGGACAAAGATATGTATTAATCAGAGCCTTTACATAAAGTAAGTGATTCATTTGACGCGTTGATTTAATAAACATTTGTATCAGGGTGCTACGTTTACTCTACAAAGCTGCGACCTCCTGGTCCTAGTGGTTCCGTGAGAAGGAACTCAAAGAGAAACTAAACAGCACCTGAGCGTCCAGCTGTTTAGCTCCGCCCCGCCGCAGTGATGACATCACAGCTGGGTGGGGTCAGAGGACCAACAGGAAGCTTAACATATGTTAACAACGATGGACAGGAATGTCCATCGTTGTTAACATATATGTCATCGTTGAGACTGAGGCCCCTTCGATCACACTGGGTTTTATTAGGAATGGTTAGTTCACTTCATGGCTGGTTGCCCCCCCCTTCTGTAGCGTTAGCTTAGCAGCCAGGCAGCTCAGGTTGGGTTTGAACGTCAGTGTTCTTGGTCAACTAGCAATTTGTTCAAATTCTCAATGGATCTGCTGCTTAGGGTACACCTTTAGCTTCCATGATGCAACTCAACAAAGACACAACCTAACAGCTGACTAGTTTTAACGTTCCAACCCAAACACAAAGAGAAACAGACTGATACGAGCAGCTCCAACCAGTCTCAGGAAACCTCCACACGGAACTGACTGAACATCATGTGGAACAGTTGGATGTTCTCAGGCCCACATCTGCTAATT
>NC_045754.1:22767585-22770043 GCF_008692095.1 Etheostoma spectabile
TGTGTGTGTGTGTGTGTGTGTGTGTGGTATGCACGCTTAATAAAAACCTCCATACATGTGCATGCAGCACTCCAAAGCAGCAATGTGGGCTGCACACATGTACATACACATGGCCTTCATTCCCACTGAGGCCACTGCTGTGATCAGAGGCTTTTTTTCTATTTGCAGAGAGCCAACTGTTACACAACACACGGGCTCACCAGGAGGACCTGCCAGAGAGACCCCAGTCCTTCAAAAACTTGATCTATGGAAGCAAAATGTGCATATCCTTGTCCACCATCACCAACTACAGAAACACAACTGTGAATCAGTGCTGCTGCTGATCCATCTGCTGGATGTCTGCCAACAAGCTTGCCTTCCAAATGTTATCATTTGAATATAGTCAATGTTGGGTTGATGTGGTGCATGGTGCTTCCAACAAGTCTGATGTTTTCTTTATAGCTAACTGAAATCTGGTAACTGGTTTCAGCGTCATCTTCTGCAGCCTGTCTGCTACATCAATTCAGTGTAGCCACAGAGTCATACCCTCTGTTTGAAAAACATCTATAATAAGACCTTTTAAAGGCCACAATTACCAGTTGGGCTCTGAATGTGACTATATTTAAGCCACTCCTGCATAAATAGGGCGGAAACAGCTGGCTGCTTGTGAACTTTATGCAGTGTGTAGGTTGTGGGTGGCACCAGATGAACCTTCTTACCTCCTGGCATGGGCATGTCTTACAGCACCTTGAGTTGTGTTTGTGTCCACCAGACAGATGAAGTCCAATATTGTATCTGTTGTGGTCTCATGCGCAGCAGCAGAGTGTGTCAGCCCTTGGTCGCGTGCTGTGGCTTTAGCTTCTGATCAAACCCTGCTGGACACGGCGTTGATGAGATTGAACAGGAAGGTTGCAAGCCATACAATCAAAACATCGAGCTGAGAGAACTGCAGACTTCTCTGTGTGTTTGACCTTTACATTACAGTCATTTTACCCAAGGTTCGTATACAAATATTGATTAGTGCATCTTCAGGTTTTCTGCCGGCAGCTGTGTCTGCTTTCGAGCATCGGCAGTCTACTGCTGTTGGTTTGTGGGCATCTTTCTTTTATTTTTATTTTTGCTAACATCAACAATAATTATGGGAAGCAGTTGTGCCCATACTGCCATACTTACGTAAGTAGCCCAACAGTTCAGCCAAACCCTCCTGGTCCTCAGGGCTCCCTCCACTGACCAGCTAAAGCTGGGAGGATCCAAACCACAGAGAAAAATCCCATTTGGAACCAACCCTAAGTTGGTGGTGCTGGACCGCTTTAACCCTGAAATAACCCAAAGACTCAATTTAGACCAATCTTTTTTGTTTGCACTCAGTGAGGTCAGTGGGAGGTATGCAGCGAGACTATAACTTGTTATTTTCCATTCAAATTTCAACAGAAAACTGTGGTTTGATGTTTTTTTACATCAGTTTTCTAATGCGGATTTGAAAGGGAGATGTGGCTTACAGTAAATGCATTCTTTCAACATGAATGGATTCAGTCCCATCACATGGCCACGTAACCCTCAGTTCATTTACATAATGCAGCAGCCACATTACAATCATATTTATACAGATAAGATTACAATGAAGGCGTTGGAAACACTGTAATCATACCCAGGTATAGAAGCAGTACAGAGGACAGGACCAAACGGCATTATAAAGAATAAATAAGTCATCAGGTAACCGCTGGAAATCAAATTAAGTGGGGAAGTGATGTGGACGTCCCTGTCCTCTGTTGCTGTGTTGGCGTTCTAACCTCTGGTGGATTTCTGAGGACTATGGTTACCTGGTCCTCAGATCTCTGCAGGGTAAATCCAGGAAGCTAGCTAGACTACTGTCCAATCTGAGGACTTGGTTACCTGGTCTCAGATCTCTGCAGGGTAAATCCAGACAGCTAGCTAGACATCTGTCCAATCTGAGGACTAGGTTACCTGGTCCTCAGACTCTGCAGGGTAAATCCAGACAGTAGCTAGACTATCGTCCAATCTGAGGAACTAGGTTACTGGTCCTCAGATCTCTGCAGGGTAAATCCAGACAGCTAGCTAGACTATCTGTCCAATATGAGGACTATGGTTACCTGGTCCTCAGATCTCTGCAGGGTAAATCCAGACAGTAGCTAGACATCTGTCCAAATCTGAGGACTATGGTGTACCTGGGTCCCAGATCTCTGCAGGGTAAATCCAGACAGCTATAGACTATCGTCCAAATAGACAATTACGGGTCCTCAGATCTCTGCAGGGTAAATCGACAGCTAATAGAGCGCGTGGCTCTGTTTTTCCCAATTGAGGACTATGTTCCTGTCTCAGATCTCTGCAGGGTAAATCCAGACAGCTAGCTAGACTATCTGTCCAATCTATAGCTTACCTGGTCCTCAGATCTTCCTTCCTGAGACTATTTAACAAAGGCACGGTGGCTCTGTCCGGAGCTTAGCCCCGCCCAAGATGA
>NC_045754.1:22770053-22770217 GCF_008692095.1 Etheostoma spectabile
TTTAAAGAAATGCCGATAAACCAGAGCAGGTGGAAACTGGTTGTAGTGCTTTCCGTAACAACAGCTGAACAACAAAAAGAAAGAAAAAACTCTGATACTTTATATAATGTGTTTTTTACTGATGTCACAGCATCTGCCCCAGCTGTTTTTATTCAATCCACTCT
>NC_045754.1:22770227-22779466 GCF_008692095.1 Etheostoma spectabile
CCCCCCCCCTCCCCCAGGCCCATGCATCTCCAGCTGACTGAGACTTTCCCAACACTCCAGTCTCTTCTGTGTCCACCTGCTCCCCATTCCCCATGGTGAATGAGATGGTGAACAGTTGAGACAGAAGATTTTGCCCATTGGTTGGAAGTTGTGTGCAAGTGCTGCCCAAGAAACATGTCCCAAACCGGCCTGATGGGGGTTCTGTAATTAAAGGAACCCATTTAGAGCTTTGAAGAGGCATAGCTCTTAAGCTGTAAGTCTAATTAACACGAAATGTGGTACAGCCATCCATGTGTTTTTATCCTACAAATGTGCCTCAAGAACCACTAAAGTCCACCTGATGTTCCTACTTTGAGAAACACATTTTTGACTCTCGTCCTGAACCGAAAGTCAGTTTGCAACCAAACTGTCTGTGGATCATTATTGGACCCAACTTATCAAAATGTATCAAATGTTTGTTGAAATCTTATTAAGTGTTCAAGATATTGACCAACAAGCTTCAAAAGGGCCTGGGCTGGTGCACATTTGGCCATGTATTAATGAGTAAGTTCAAACATAGCAAAACTTTGGTAGATATTATGTTTGTTAGTTTGTAAAATGATGTTAAAATGGGCCAATAGGGGACACCATACATATTTTCCATATGGGATAACAGTATAGTATTGTTGTGGAGCTTTTAAAGAAATTGGGCTTTTTTTAAGAATGGAAGCCTCTGTCTTGTTCATGAAAATGCAAAAAAGGGAGATTGGACTGCGATTTTTACGTCTAGACCACTTTGAACCAGGTCCTATCGAAAGCTTTCAACTTCTAACAGTCTGTGTAGGCCTGCTGCTCCATTCTCTCCCTACTTTGCTACAACAGTATTTCAGAGCCCCCTCTAAAGGGCCAGCTTGGGTAAATACAGGCTCCAGTTGAGTGTCTCCAGGACAAACTGCAGAGCGTGTCCCCTCATGTGTCTGATCAAAGCCAGAATCAGGGGAAACAAAAACAGATAAAATACAAACTGAGTGAAGGGAACATCTAAAAAACACCAAGCTGAAAATAACAGTGCTGGCTGTGGATACACTGGAATGAATCAGGAGTACAAAGACTTGCAGAAACAAGGTCTGCGATGCAGGCCAGAAGGGGTCTGCTAAACTTCATCTGAGTCCCACTGTGCTCACAGACTGGTCCCAAACATTTGGTCATTCATTTCACATTTTCTAAGCGGATCATTTTTATAATTATGTACGCTTTATTTATAATCCATGTTTTTATATGGACAATGAATTAAATGTGTTTGTGTAATGTGAAAGGTTTTGCTTTGAGAATGATCACCAACTCTGCAGTGTCTAGGACTGTGTTGTCGCTGCTCTCATCAACCTTATTGCTGCTCTTCACATTGGTAACAATGCTATTTGTGTGCACTTAAACCAGTGTTTCCGTTTTGAAATTTCCAATTTTGCACAATTTATAGCTAAACATGGCAAGGTGTTACTACAAAGGGATCATGACAGGAAAGGCAGCAGTAGTGACTAGCTCTTTGAATTGGTCTTCCTGTGGTTGTGGTTGTCCTTAGATCACACCCTAATACACACAGGTCATGTGTTTAACTGCGTCTTGTCAGTCCACCATCCTTAGGAATTAGGTTCCTGAGACCTAAGACCACTCCCGTCATGTAACACAGACCAGCCCCAGCTAGAACAGCTGCGTGTAACCATGGAGATACTAAGAGATCATTTATGTTTCATGGACGTTGTTCCTACTGCTTGGAGAAATATATTGAAAACACAAACCTTCGTTGCTTCTCTCCTACGCCGTAAACATTGCCTTACACTATTAATCTTGTACAATAAACAGAATAACAATAGCACTGATACTTTCCTAATAATGGCTTGCATATGGTTGGGAACCCAAGAGCTGATGTTATTAATAAAATGCTACCAAAATGACCAAAAACTATTATTACACCGGAAGGAACTCTCCCGGATGAAGTCGTACTTCTTGGAATAACACGGCCACCGTAGGAGTGGGAGGGGCTAGAAAGGAATGTTCAGTTGGTTGTCATATGCAATTTCTGCAGTTTTTGTGTCTTGTATCTTAAGTATTTTTTTTTTTTTGTAAGTTGTTTGAAATAAAACCATTCATTGAAAATCTAATGACTTGACTGCTGGACATAGTTTCAGGAACTCCAGGGTCACCAGAAATGTGTGAGACTTACTACTCTACAGCTTTTCACTCAAACCGCCTTCTTAAATTGTTTAACCCACTGGCGCCCCCCAGCGGCCAGCCCCCGCCACTACAGGGGCCTGCGCTGTGTAACCATAGACCGGTGATAATATACAGTCTATGGGTTAACGGATAACGGAGACAAGGATTGGGTGTTGGTAGTTGTAATGTTGTTGTAAATGTGAACCAGTAATGACGCCATATAGCTATGAATTCATAATACACCAGTCTATCGAATAATGACTCGGCCAAAGACGTTTCATTAAATGCATCATACAAAAAATCAACTAAACAAGATTTTTTTTAAATAAACATACATATGATAAACAACGAAATAATACAAAAAATATAATATAACACACATTACATAAAAAGTATAAAGAAAAAGAGGTACATGTAAACATAAAATCACGTGTAGTCAGAGGTTTTAGGGGAAAAGCTCTACAGTTTCAACTAGTTCAATAGATACAGTTATTAAATATAATAATGTGCTGTGTAACAATCTAGGTGACTTGAATGGAGGTTTTAGTCACATGAGAAAAGTTACAAAATTAGGAAAGACGCATAGGTTTCACGTTTCAGCGTGATGACGTCTTTGGTTTACGTAAGGACGGTGCGCAACTCCTTCTGGGTAACTGTTACGTGTGTCCTGCGCGTTGACATTGTGCTAGCGAGCTGACAGAAGAACTTGTCTCACAGGTCAGTCCCCCGGTCTTTCTCCCGCTGTGTGTGTGTCCGCTGCGGCGAACAGAAAGGGCCGAGGCGTCCGGAGCCGTCCGCTGCTGCTTCACCGGCGCCTACACACCGGGCGGCTAACGTTAGCATGGCCGCTAACGTTAGCCGTGAGGTTAGCCAAGGAGTTAACATGGAAGCCGATTAACTTTCATATGTTGTGTTTAATAGTTACAGGAACTTATTTCACATCTAATGTGTCTGAGAAAGACCATCACTGAGACATGGTAGAGCACGAGAGCTAGCTGCTGTCTGTCTGAGAAAGACCATCACTGAGACATATTGTTAGTGTAACATTAGTATAGTTACTGCAGTAACGCTGTGTATTGTTAGTGTAACATTAGTATAGTTACTGCAGTAACGCTGGTATTGTTAGTGTAACATTAGTATAGTTACTGCAGTAACGCTAGGTATTGTTAGTGTAACATTAGTATAGTTACTGCAGTAACGCTAGGTATTGTTAGTGTAACATTAGTATAGTTACTGCAGTAACGCTGTGTATTGTTAGTGTAACATTAGTATAGTTACTGCAGTAACGCTGTGTATTGTTAGTGTAACATTAGTATAGTTACTGCAGTAACGCTGTGTATGAGTAGTGTAACATTAGTATAGTTACGCCGTAACGCTAGTGTATGGTTAGTGTAACATTAGAGATAGTATGCGATAACGCTGTGTATTGTTAGGTAACATTAGTATATTATGCAGTAGTAAGCTGTGTAGGTCGTAAACATTAGTATAGTTATGCAGTAACGCGGTGTATTGTAGTGTAACATTAGTATAGTTACTGCAGTAACGCGGTATTGTAGTAACATTAGTAGTACTGCAGTAACGCTGGTATTGTTAGGTAACATTAGTATAGTACTGCAGTTAGTAACGTGTGTATTGTTAGTGTAACATTAGTATAGTTACTGCAGTAACGCTAGGTATTGTTAGTGTAACATTAGTATAGTTACTGCAGTAACGCTGTGTATTGTTAGTGTAACAGTAGTATAGTTACTGCAGTAACGCTGTGTATTGTTAGTGTAACATTAGTATAGTTACTGCAGTAACGCTAGGTATTGTTAGTGTAACATTAGTATAGTTACTGCAGTAACGCTGTGTATTGTTAGTGTAACATGAGTATAGTTACTGCAGTAACGCGGTATTGTTAGTGTAACATGAGTATATACGCAGTACCACTGGTTGTGTTTCATTAGTATAGTTACTGCAGTAACGCTGTGTATTGTTAGTGCTAAAATTGAGTATAGTTACTGCAGTAACAATAGGTATGTGTAGTTTATACCATTAGTATAGTTACTGCAGTAACGCTGTGTATTGTTAGTGTAACATTAGTATAGTTACTGCAGTAACGCTGTGTATTGTTAGTGTAACATTAGTATAGTTACTGCAGTAACGCTGTGTATTGTTAGTGTAACATTAGTATAGTTACTGCAGTAACGCTGTGTATTGTTAGTGTAACATTAGTATAGTTACTGCAGTAACGCTAGGTATTGTTAGTGTAACATTAGTATAGTTACTGCAGTAACGCTGTGTGATTGTTAGTGTAACATTAGTATAGTTACTGCAGTAAAGCTGGTTAGTGTTAGGTAACATTAGTATAGTTACTGCAGTAACGCTGTGTATTTTAGTGTAAATGTATAGTTACTGCAGTAACGCTGTGTATTGTTAGTGTAACATTAGTATAGTTACTGCAGTAACACTAGGTATTGTTAGTGTAACATTAGTATAGTTACTGCAGTAACGCTGTGTATTTTTAGTGTAACATTAGTATAGTTACTGCAGTAACGTTACAAGGTTTCCCAGGTTATAAACTAGCCGTTAACGGCCTGTCAGTCCTGGCCAGTGCTGACATTCCATACTGTGTATCACCTGTGTGTTTTCCTCATTGACAGGGCAGGATGGGAGCCTCGCTGTCCACACCTGCTGCTCCTTCAGTCAGGGCGGAGGCCATGGTGGCCACCCCCCCTCCCGGCTGCCCCATGCACCAGGAAGCCCAGCCTGGCAAAGGTGCTGCCACGGGACGGATCAGGCTATGAACTGCTCTTATGTCATGCCATGTTGTAGCGTACTGTGTGAACTTATTGTAATTTCTTTCATAGTGACTCCACCTCCAGAGTGCCCCATGCATCAAGCTCAGCCTGTGAAAGGTAGAGACTTTGAGGTCAATGCAGGTCTGGCTGCCCTGCAGCCACTCAGCAAATACACGGTTCCCTGCTGTAGCCTCTAAACAGCACTTATACAACTTTACATTTTCTCCTCTGGCCTTTCCCTTGTTTCACATCTTTCGAGTGTTTAAAGGCTGTAGGCCAGTGCTGGCTCTGCCTCAACCAGGTGCTCTTGTTTCCTGCAGCGTCTCCTCCTCCAGAGTGTCCGATGCACCAAGCAGAACCAGGCCCAGCTCACCAGGAACGGGCCTATGAGTTTGTGGAGTGTCCCATGAAGGCGGCAGAAGGCATGAAGAGTGACATCGACCCAGCAAATATGGTACCTGCATAACTTTAGTGAAGGAAAGAGGGAGGGAGTGGGTGCTGGGTGGAGGGGGAAGGGGGCATGAAGACATGTGTGATCTTGAAAGTCGTGTCTTTTGCCTAAAGACCATTGTAATTCCCAAAACGAGAAGCTAACGAGATGGAAGGTTTCTGATGTTTTGGATAACATCTGTAATGCTGTGAGCCGGCTTTAAACATCTGCACCATCTGCTCTGCTCTTGGAATGCACAAGAAGATCACCATTTTATTAAAAGAAATATTTTTCAGTTTTATTGATAATATAACTTTATCCTTCTTGTTGGGGGTTTCTCAAACTGAAGCATTAATTGGTCTTGCTGGTTATTCTTTGAACGGCCAAGTCATCACTCATTCCTTCTGCTACTGAGTGGCTTCTCTCCTTGTTCTGCTGGGGTTTCATCCAGAGTGTTGAATGTTGCTCTCTATTGTCACATGTTTAAAGATGTGGTGTGGATTGTCTTTGCTCCCTGTGTGTACAGATGCCTCCCCCAAACCAGAAACCAGCTCCAGACCAGCCCTTTGAACTCCCCTTGTCCAGACAGGAGTCCACTATTCCTCGCCACAACACAGGCAAGAAGTGGGTGTACCCATCGGAGCAGATGTTCTGGAACGCCATGCTGCGGAAAGGGTCAGTCAAAACTCTGGCTTTCTTCTTCCAGATCATCACCTGATGTGGTTTTCTAGCATGTAACATCCCATAATGCTCTTTTCAATTCGGATCACTAACTATAACTCTAGTGTGGAAACAGGTAGCATTTATCCTGCCGGCCGACTTATCTAAATATCTGCAGCTCTGGTCATGTGACCTGTAAGGTTTACTTTTACTTTTCAAATGGTAAAAGTTCTGGGTCAAATATTTTCATTGTTTATTGCGCTTAAAAACAATAGACTATGTATAAAGAATAATATTGTCAAGGGATGTAGATTTCTACAGTTTTTATTGAAATGTAGGCTACTTTCTACAGGGAGAGGGCAACAGAATGAAATCAATGCACATCATGGTTCCAATCTGAAATAAAATAGGACTATTTTCCATTCACTAAAGTGCCGACTAGAATCAAACTCACATCACGATGCGCATTAACCTGGGCCTGTTTTGGTGCAGGTCTGGAACCAGCGGACGGCTGGGGTCATGGGGGGCATCTCGATGTGCGTCTGTGGTATTTATCAGAGGGGCTGTAGCTGGTGCCCACTCATCCTCGCTGACTTGGCTTCATTTACAGTAGCCCGACCGCTGCTTACTTTTCTAAAGTCATTTACAATATTTCCCTTTTTCACCAGGGCTTGGGCTCTCACTTCCCCCCCGTAGTCTTCTACGTTCAATCAGAGCGACAACGTGACACATGCTTGTTCATAGTAGTTTTGTCATTTCTAAATGGAAACATTATTGGTCATTGTTTTTGACATTGTTACAGTTGTTAATAATAGAACGAGAGGTATGAAAGTCACTGTAACCTTTTTAAACACAATTCAAAAGGGCAGAGGGAGTTATTTCCACCGGTCACTCTCACCATGAGAATTTTCAGTCTTCATCATTTTTTTTCGGTCAGTGACCGGTAATTACCGGACTACGGAAACTGAGGTCGTACTGTTGCATAATGAAAGAGGAAAGCATTCATTCAAGACGTTTGGGTATGTGTTGGACGCCGCACGGCGAACTAAAGAAACAGAGGAGGATGCTCCATCTCTGAAGTAAATGATGAAGTAACCCCAGGAACGTGCCTGATTGACACACCGGAACATTATAGCAGGGCCATCTGTTCTTGGTCCAGCGTCGACGTTCCCTAATGGGAAACCATACCGCTTCCAAACCACTCTGAATAACATCGACAGCTCTTCCAACTCTAATTTCTCATTTGCACTCTTTGAATTATCATAAGGCTAACCTGTCATAGTTTAGTTTCTGGACAGCTGGCCCATTGCCAGAGCAGTCTGGCTGCACATGCTCAGGCTCTGACCTAATGAGAATTATTAGTATTATGTCTTAACATAATGCAACTGGATTCTTGGTTTTCTTGAATGAAAAATGCTGTATTTTTAATGAAAATCAAAATCTTTATTTGCATACTGTATGTCATGAGCTTGAATGATTACAGTGTCCCATTAAATTGGGGGGGGGGGGTTGAGACAGCACTGGTTCTGTGTGAGTCTGAGTCTCGTTTGTGCTGCAGATGGCGCTGGCGTGAAGATGACCTTGAAGCTCATGATATGACCAACATCATTAAAATCCATAACCAGAACAACGAGCAGGCCTGGCAGGAGATCCTGAAGTGGGAGGCCCTGCATGCAGAGTGAGTGACTGACGGACTGCAGCTTTCCATCCATCTGACACACACACACACACACACACACACACACACACACACACACACACACTGACAGTCATGTGACCTCATGTTTCCTCCAGTGAGTGTCCATGTGGGCCCAGCCTGAAGAGGTTTGGGGGCAAAGCCAAGGAGTTCTCGCCCAGGGCTCGCCTCCGCCACTGGATGGGGTGAGTTCCTTCACAGTGTCATATGTAGGAGTCATGGTTTGTGCTAAGATCTAACTAGATGTCATCAGCTAGCAGTCTTATTATTATGTGGCAAGAATGAAAAATATGAGGGAAAAAGACCTCAACCGCTCTGGTGACAATCTCAAATACTGCAGCTGATGGGGTTTTGTAAGTGGATCATCATCCAGTTCAGAAGCATTGACACATTATTTTACCTTCCATTCCAGAATCAGCTTATGAGACTAAGGCCCTGTCCACACGAACACAGGTCTTTTCAAAACCATAGCTTTTTTGTCCACACACAAACTCGGTGTCAGGAAAAACTGCGTGTGGACTAGGCCTAAAACCAGAGGCGTACAGCGGTCCCATTTTCATTTTGGGGCAAAGGGAACGCTGGGACAAGTTAGATCTTATGTCATGGACTTACTGTATATGGAAATAACCTTCATCCTTTCGTCAACATAATGCCAAAATAAACAGCAGGGGATGAAATGACAGCGTTTCCCAACTATTTCTGGGACAATATATGGTTGTGGTGCCGGGCGTTCTCCTGGCCCCCCCGTCCTGCTGTTTAGCTGGGAGAATGTTAGATAGATAACTTAATTGTCATTACACATGTACAAGGCAACGAAATACCGTTCGGAGCATGCCTCCGGGCCGCTGCTAATACAAGCGCCGCCACACGCACTCCCTAAAAACGATATGTGCAGACAGCAACATGGTAACACAAACATCACAACGTAACGCACAAGACAACACACAGTTCATGTGGACACATGGAGGAATTTTTTGAGGTGGCATTGAGAGGATACGAGAAACACAGAATCGAGGCAGACAGACGGATGTGGGGGCGGGATGGGGGGGAGGTGGGTGTATGGTGTGTGTGTGTGAGATAGTGAGTTGTGTGTGCAATGTGAGCGTAAAACTGTCTGTGTTGTTAAAAGCTCAGTTCATTGGCATGACCTTGAAGAGATAACCAGAGCACAGGATGAGATAGAAGGCCAGCTGCTGGTTGTTTTCCTGCTCGGGTGAAGGGTTGCGGCGAGGGGTGGGGGTAGTTTATCAGTTGCAGTCCAATTTAGGGTGACTCGGTAGAATTTATCCAAATCAATGTTCATCACTCAATTGTAACCGACCTCAGCGTCATGCGAGCATCCAGATCACGTAGTGATTTTGTCAGTCCGTCCTCCTTCTCTGCCAGACCGGTGGTCACACAAACCAACTCCACCGACTGGGCCCTGTTGGTTTCAATCCCCCTCTGCGCTTTGACGGTCCGGTCTGAGATGTTGCGAGACAGT
>NC_045754.1:22779476-22779806 GCF_008692095.1 Etheostoma spectabile
GGTCAGCCCTCAGATGTAAAACCTTCATCATCTCCATCACTCCATGTAGGCACTCTTTAAGTTCCCCAGACAGCTTGTGGGTGAATTTGCTGGCGGCTGTCTTACCAATTTTCCGATAGGTCAGCGAGACCCCAAGGCCGATGATCAGGAGCCCCACCAACAGAATTCCAATTATCCAAATATCTTCAACGTCTTCCACAGTCAGGACGTCCAGGCAGACCACCTGCCAATCCCCCCAGGAATCGCGAGCGTAGCCGGCAGGGAACGTTCCACTCGGACATTGCGGCTCCCCTGGAGAAGCATGTTTGGGTGAAAAAATCTTGTCAATAG
>NC_045754.1:22779816-22779922 GCF_008692095.1 Etheostoma spectabile
CAGTTAATCAATTCCATTTCAAATGTTCCAGGAAAACAGCAGGCAGGGGACGAAGAGAAAAGAGAAAAAGATTCCACACGACAGGGTAGACAGACTGGGAAGGAGC
>NC_045754.1:22779932-22786834 GCF_008692095.1 Etheostoma spectabile
TAAGAGGGGAGAGGAGGAAAAACACGACTGCTCTCACCAGTTCAGAGACTTGAGTGGTAAAACCACGCACGGACACGGAGTGGCCTTTTGTGACTTTGCAAAGGGGAAAAGTGCAGAAAAAAGTATTCAGCAGTCTTTTTCCGGCCCTCTCATCCCCTGCGCGGCCGTTTTTATTAAGTGGGTCTGCACAGAAAATTGATTTACATAATGGGTGTAGTATATAGTTGTTTAACATAAATGTTGGCTAAGACATCATTGTTTTACATAAAAGTTAGTCCATCATATTATCTGCTATACTATTGGTCAAAGAGAAACTGGGTGTGCTAAACAAGTTTTAAGGTTAACATAGTTCACTGAAGTTTTAATAAAGAAACAATAACTCTTTCACACAGTCCCAGCTGCAAATTAATCTGATCTCCCCCTGCTGGTCAGACACAGGAGGGTCCGGCTCTCCTCGTCTCAGTGTTCTTCTTCTTCATTTTTCAAGGTTTCAAAATATTCACATGATAACTTTTGAACAATAATACTTGTTCAGTTTTCATACAATAGAACTCTGTTCAGTCTCCAGAGAGAAAGCATCAGTGGTGGCTGCATTTATCTGATGCTTCTTCTCCTCACCAGCTACGAGCTGCCATTTGACCGCCACGACTGGATCATCGACCGCTGTGGGAGGGAGGTGCGCTACGTCATTGACTACTATGATGGTGAGATCAACAAGGACAACTACCAGTTCTCCATCCTGGATGTACGCCCCGCCTATGACTCTCTAGGTGCTGTCTGGGACCGAATGAAGGTGGCCTGGTGGCGCTGGACCTCTTAACAGACTCTCTCTCTTTCTCACACACACACCACACCACACCCACACACCACAACAACAACACCACACACACACACACACACACACACACACACACACACACCCACACACACCACACACACCACACACCCACACAAGAAAGGGACTCAGTCAGTTAGTTTGTTCTCGCTGTATGAATCTGCATCTGGCTTCAGTAGAACTTGTGGCTTTGCGTTGCATTTCACAGCTTCCCTCTGCTCTCACTTAAGATGGAGCTATAGGAGCAGCGGCTCACCTTCAGGCTGTTTGTCCCATACACTCGTGCTAGCTCGGCTCGGCTCGGAACAGCAGGGTTTGCATCTCCCTGACGACAGGGCTGTGTCTTTAACGGTCTTCTCTTGAGTCGATGACGTTTAAAAGCAGCGTGCTGATCCGCGGCTGTGACTAGTAGTCAGACACACTTCATTTCTTTTAACTTCTTCACAATAAAAGTCCCACATATGTTATTTTGTGATTGAATAGCTTTTATTATGAAGCAGCAAAATTAAGAAATGTTGGGTCTTCTTCAGCAGTAACACGGCTCATCAAACAGTAAAATGAAGCAGATATGTGAGCGTACACCCAGACGCAGCGCAGACATTCAGTAAGCAGCTACAGACGTCCTGAGACACTTTTAAGGGTGAGGCTCGCTACCTTTTGGGGGAGAGAAAGGGGGTCAACGCAGTTCACTTGGGGGCATATCAGGCTCACTTTGGCCCCACTCTGGAGACCGTGCGTCTCGGCTTGGCGCCTTTAAACTGGTAATTAAATCACAAATCACCACAGCATGGTTTGACTCTGCACAGCCAGAAGTGGCAGTTAAAAAGAATTCTGTGGTGCATTATGGGAAATGTAGGATCCAATAATTTGCATCTGACGGGGACTAAAAGTGCTTCTGCTGCTTCCGTTGGGATCTCATACGGCAACTTTATACCAATCTACGAGATCCCCCCCCCCCCTTTAATTTAAAGTGATTTCTGTCCGCATCCTGTCACGTGACTGGCGTGTCAGAGAGCTGTGAGAGCGCCGCTAGCTGTGGCTACATGTGTGTACTCTGTAATGGCCCTAGAATGTCTGCTGGATTCCTGTTGATGAGCTTGCTTTGACAGGTCACCATGACAACAGCGTATATATTATATATATATATATATATATATATATATATATATATATATATATATATATATTATATTATATATTTTTTTTTTTTTTTTTTTGCCCTGACTGAATGCAGGTCGCAAATTTAACAGTTTTCTCACTATGTCCTCATGCAGCATACTTCATATACTGTATTCATTTCCTACTTCATCATGGCTGTAAAAGACAATGTCAAAGTCTAGTGAACCTGCATTGTTTAGGATATTGTGACATTTATTCTGCAAATTTATTCAAACTAAGAACCCTTTTTGTTGCATTGGTATTCCGATTATTTATTGGTTGATGAATGAGTGCTAAACTGTTTTTTCTTGTATGTAATAATCATTTTATTAGCTCTGGTAATCCATCAATAAAGCTGGTCCTGACTAATACTTTCCTTTCTCGTTCCATGTCGATGTGGACTACAGAGCTGACTGCAGGTCTACCTGAGGGGCAGGAGCATTAGTGAGCTCCATCTGTGCTCTTCCAGTGGTGTTGATGGGGTTGTGTGTCCTCTCCAAATATAATAATATTTGATATAGCACTTTTTGCAGACAAAGTTCTTTGATGAACATTTTACAGTAAGTTAAATCTGGAAAAGGACCATATGTAGACTACTACAGGCCACTTGGTCCATAGAGTCCATGCAGCACCACCTGCTGGCCGTACTGCGTCATTACAGCTGGTCCAGGGCCTTGTCTCAGTTTAGCTGCCTCACGAAGGATTATCCAGTTTCATAAGGAAAGCTCGGCAGAACAAACAAAGCACTGATCAACTCATTTCACAGTAAAGAAAATTAACATGTTGTCCACCACCACAGAGCATTAAATATAATACAGAAAGCTGCCATAAACAAAGTGAAAGCCAAGCTAACGCAACATGTGTTAGACCACTGATGACAGCTGACTTCTGTTTTTTGTAGTTTACTCACTGCAGATCAATAAAAATAAGAAATTAACTGTCCCCAGTTTAAGATTTCATACAAATGGTTGCATAAGCAACCGTGACTGGCGAGCTCTTCGGTGCTGGAATGTAGCGCACATGGGCAAGAGGCAACATGACGCTAAGTATATTACACTAAAATACAAAAATTCTCAAGTTCCAAATAGAGATATTGTCTGTAAGGACTGGAGTCTTCAGCCATGTGGCTGCAGTCTGGAAGCTGAACACAAGAGGGAGGTGTTTCATTAGAGAGGACAGTGACGATGTGCAGCAGCCACGTCTCTCTGAGTCTGTCATTTAGTCTCACATCAGCTGTGAGCACTGTCCCCGCTCAGGAACCCTCGTCCACCGTCCCCTGTCTTTGTGTAGGTTCAGCTTCTACCATGGGACGCCTCACTGCTTTTAAGTGTTTAAACAGACCCACATGGTTTCTCTTACCTCGGTCAGAAAAACAGCAACATACCGCTTTCAATGCATCAGATGTGCTCATGGTTTTATTTATTGTCTCACGTGTGAGCTGCAACATGTCTTCATGGTCAAAGTAACAAGAGAAACCTTTTGGCTCATGGAACAAATCAACATTTTACATATCAAAACCATATTTACCAATAATGCCTATCTGGACGTCTGCTCCGGTGTTCTCAGAGATGTGAGAATCTGCTGGGGGACTCGACTCTGCTGGTTACCTGGCAACAGCTCATGGTCCTGCACACATGACCTTCTGTTCAACGGCAAGTTGGTGTTTTACACTCCGGTGTATTACTGAGCTTCAGAAGAGCTGCGGGCTGGAAAGAGTCAGGCTATCTGCCCCCCTGCTCCCAGCCTTCATGCTAAGCTAGGCGGATGTGAGATGGGACATGATTGGTGAGACTGATTTCCTAAAACGTTGAGCTATTATGTATTGGTGCATTTCATAATGCATATATTAAAATGTTTTACTACTTCAGGCAACCTGGAAAATACCCAACAAAGTGGATGCTCCTAGTCCAGAGTCCATATGGGTCATTGATGTAGGGGGACGGAGAACACTACATGTCTGGTGGCTGCTGCATTGCATTGTGGTCTATTCTGGCTCCTGTAGCATTGCTGAATGTTAAATCACCAGACATTCAGGTCCACGTTGAAGACAACAGGGTGGCTCAACATAACGGCTCATTGACTTTGATTAGCTGTCGCCGTGGGAATAAGAACAACATGGATGCATTGTTCTTTTGGCTGGATGTCTCCTTTAAATCCAGGACTGTGTGGGTGGACCACAGAGTCGTGCGTACTATATGTTGCCGGTAATAATGTGTGCATGTTGAGCTCCCATGTGCGAGAGAGCTGCGCTGCAGATGTCCAAACAGCCGCTGGCATTCTGTGTGAAAGTCGGATATTTGATCATATCTGCTCTCTGCGGTCCATATTCCCATAACCAAAAGGCCTTTGTCCCAGCTCCGTCCACATGGCTGCTCGGGTTCAGCATCTCGTCAGACGCATCGTCAGGGCGGGTTTGTCTGCTAATCGGTGTCAGGTGTCTGTTAAAAGTCATTCTCTCAGCTCTCTATTGATTTGAAGCAGTATGAAGTAGTACATTTGGGTCAGGTTAATCTCAGTTGTTATGGTTGGGACATGCTGGTTTACATGAAGGTCCAATGTGGAGGAGGGGGACCTGCTGCAGCGCTCAACACAGCAGCCATCATAAATGCAGCATATACATGTAATCAATGATAATATGGAATAGAATCCGTTCAGACGTATTACAAGCAGCCCTGTGCCGACACAACAGGATCTAATCCTATGATCATAGTAACTGTGTTATCTCCACACAATATCAGAAGACATGTCCTAGTCATGTCCGCGAGTCCTCCAGGCTAATGTTAGCAGACACACATAACAATCAGTAAAGCTGCACGGAGTAATATCTCTACGTTAACACCATGGTAAGACCCGAGCTCTGAAACACTTTGCTGACATGCTCACCCTAAATATGTGGATAATATTCAGTAAAGGCTGGGCCCAACCAATCCCAACAGGCCTGCTGAATGGCTCACCAATG
Source organism: Etheostoma spectabile (assembly GCF_008692095.1). Lineage (NCBI taxonomy): Eukaryota > Metazoa > Chordata > Actinopteri > Perciformes > Percidae > Etheostoma > Etheostoma spectabile. Next base: position 22,784,885 of record NC_045754.1, read on the forward strand.
CATGCTGGGTAGATTCCTGTCTGACTTGATCCTACAGCTGCTTTCCATCACAATGCCTCACTATATATGTTTGATCCTGAACACTTTGAAGAAAAAGAGAAGATATGTTGTTTCATGTTCCATAACACCTTGATCCTTTACGTGACCTACACCAGATCCCAGTCCGTACGTTGTGTTCTCCAGCTCGCTGAGGACATGAACAAATATTATCTGAGGAAAAGGCGTAGCTGATGATTGTGTGGCACTTTGCTCATTAGCTGAAATAAAACACTTATGGAGGGAAAACAGCGGCCTGCAGCCCTGTGGGAGAACACAGTGACCTGAGTGCTCGGCAGCTGACTGTGGAAGCTAATTGGCTCTCCACAAAGGAGAGAGCCTGGCAGCTTCTTTTTAATTAGGGGGAGCAAAGTTAAGTTGGGGTACATTTTCTCTAACAAACAAATATAGAATATACTGGGCTAACAACAACAAGTGTTCCTGTTAGTCTGGATGGCTGGTGTTTTTCCTCCGAGCCCTGCATGGTGCCCTGCTGCACCCCCCCTCCACCTTGCACCCCCGTGTGCCCCGCGGCCATGCTTGCTGTGAACGTAAACTCTTTAGTAGCAAAGCTCTGTTAGAAAAGCGATGAGAATGTGTGGATTGTGTTTAATTGATGCTTCCTCCTGACGTTCAGGTGTGTGTGTGGTTTCTGCTGCAGGTGGAGCAGCCAGCCTTCATCCCCTCACTGTCAAGATTAACAGTGATGCTCCTGCTCATCCAAAGCTGTTTGTAGCTTGACAAAAGTGTCTACACTTAAATTATTCACAATGCATGTAAACACATTTACATAGATGCTGTTGAAAGCTCTGGAGAAAGCAAGCGGCCCTGAGTTTTGTCAAACTGCTGTTACCAACTTTTGTACTTGTTAGTTTTCTGCAGAAACAGACTTTACTGTTCTTTAAACAACCCGGTACGGAGAGGACAGCGCGCTTACAACACACACACACACACACACACAACATGTTGACATACAGGACAGGAACTCGGATGGGTTTGGTCCGGGTCTCTGTTCAGGGCTGCTGTGGCTGCAGGCACCAGGCTTGTCATAGATCTGTCTCCACCTCAGGTCCTGTACCCGGGTCCAGAGGGCCGGATGGGGACATGGTGGACGAGTGGGTGTGTGTTCTCCCGTGTGATTGCTTTGAAATTGAGCTCTGAGTTTTGGGTGTGGGGAGACCGATTATCAGAGCTGACAATTATGCATCACAGGTAATTAAGAGAAACAATACATGTTTATGTGTGTGGCTAATTATATATTTTAATAGCTCTGTAAAGATTAGTCACATAATCAACTGATGGAAATTATTTCACTACAATTTTGATGAGCAGTTAACCTGTTAAGCCGTTAATGAGTGGAACAGCTAATAACCTGACCCGGACCTGAGAGACAGGACAGTGTCAGTGTCTGTCTCTCTAACACACAAACTTTGTCCCCCGGCCGTCTCGGACCCATTTCCCTTCGGCTATCGCCCCGACACACCAACCCGTCGGGCTGACCGCCTCCCCCAGTTGGCCAGAAGGAAGCGCCTCGGAACACACCGAAGCCATGCCGACTGCCGACGGCAGCTGATTGGATGAAAGCGTCACGTGGGTTCTGGTTTCTCCAGAAATGCAAAGCCAGACCGTCATGGCGACTTGTTCAGAATACAATCTCATATCTTACTAAAATAGATCCCCGAAACAAGTTTCTGAAAATGTTTTAAGGAGAAAGAGGCAGAGCAGCTGCTGAGTCTTCATTTCAGATCCACAAAAGTCAGTTAGAAAGATGTTCCTCAGATTTTGAGAGACTCTAGTCATGCCCCGCTCCTAGTTTCCGGGTTAGCTCTCCACCAATCAGATTGGTCCTTTGAGTCTGACTGCCGGCAGGGCCCGCCTTCCGACCGAGCATGTCAGGTCGGCCAAAATGAAGGC
>NC_045754.1:22786856-22792878 GCF_008692095.1 Etheostoma spectabile
CGGCATGGATCACACCGACCAGACTCGAGTCAGCGACCTCGCCAGACTGTCCCACGGAAGGGTGTCGGGTTGGTGGGTCAGGGCCTTAGCCCCCGCTGCCGTAGTGCGTTGAATATTTGTGAGGGAGTAGAAAATTGCAAGTCTTCCTGCGAGTATGTCTTTGCTTTACGTCCAGCAGGTGATTGACAAATTAAAAATCACAACAGATGGTTAACCCTGTTTATTTATGTTGTCAAAGGTCACGGTGGCCGGACACAGTCAAACCATTGCTGGTTAAATCCAGGAGATGAATGAAGTTAACAGAGTCATGATAGAGGAAGTGAGAAGAGATGGAGTGCTGGATGAAAAAGGAGTAGGCAGCTTCATCACACACATCTCCCCAGAGACGCAATCAGTCCTCCTCCAATTTGGCGGTCGCTGCTTATTGCACTACCGGGAGCCATGACCCACCGACTTTTACGGTGTGGTTGACTGGCAAATGGAGAGATAGCCCCGTCTGTCTGCCAATGTCTTTTAATGAGCACGCCGATAAACAGTGAGGAGGAGGACCGGAGCAGAGGCCCTTTATAATTACTTCTCCAATGATCACCCTATTTCACCTTGTATACCAGATCAATATTACAAGACAAGGCCTTGATGAGTTACAAAGTCACTTAATCTCACTTGATACTGCCTTCACTGAGGGAGGATGGGAGGCAGGGCTGAGACGGGGGGGGGGGACTGTTAGTCAATTGCAGCAAAAGAAGAACATACAACAGTACAGATAAGGAGCAGAGATAAGTCAAGTCCAGACCAGAGCCCAGATGATACCTGTTAGTGTTAGATCAGGTTGAATCAGATATCTGTGTTTGTCATTTGTAATGTACCAGGAGAGAGTGCTGTTTTGTTTTGAAAACTGAAAATACGGTACATAACCTAAAATTCTTTAATGACAAACTATCACGACTAAAACCCATAAAGGTTCTGGCTGCCTCCCATGTCCCAGTACAACCCTACCTTTATGTCAAATCCCCAGTACATAGACTCCATACAACGACAAGTTCACATTAAAACATGCGTCCTTGACATGTTAGAGGTGCTGTGGAGACGGGCCCCCTCCCATTCAATCATCCATCTCTTCACACACAGAATTTTATAAAACAGTGACAAATCTTCCCACACCTCCAAACAAGGACAGCAGCTCACCTCACGGGAGAGACGCCGTGGTCCTGGGTACAGTAATTAGACAGCAACGCTCCAGGGAACAATACCAGCAGTCTTAGACAAGGCCTAACATATTGTATATACCATACACACACATACACACACACACACACACATACACATACACACACACACACCACGCACCACAACACACACACACACACACACCCACACACCACACACAACCACACACACACACACACACACACACACCACATACACCACACACACACACACAAACACATCACACACACACACACACACATGCACACACATACACGCACACACACACACACACGCACACACAACACATACACCGCAACACCACCACACACACCACACACACACACACATAACGCAACACACACACTACACGCACACACACACATACACGCACACACACACATACACGCACACACACACATACACACATGCACACACACACACACAAACACACAAACACAGACACACGCACACACACGCACAAACACACACACACACACAGACACACACACTCCACTATTCAGCAATGCACTGTATTTTTTCATATTCCAATTTGTTGTCCCTTTGACCCTTATTCTCTGTCTATGCATGCATGATGAGTGGTGCATTCAGCCAGCGTCCATTCACATCACCGTTAGCCATTGTTTCTGTTCAAGCAGAAAGCGATTGTCTGGAAAGCAATAATTACATCGGTGATTAGGAGGAGAAGCAATGAAAGAAATGGAGCGCTCAGTGAGAGATAGGAGAGGTAACCCCAACCCCCTGCCTCTTTGTTTGGAGGGAGTTGATGCTCACTGGTGACTTAGGTAGGTGTGTGTGTGTGTGTGTGTGTTTGTGTCAGCTGTGGGGGTGGGTATCTGTTGTTTTTTGTAGTTTGTTCGGCAAAGCCAAAATGTGCTGCTAAATGAGAGACAGCAGGATACTTTATACTTTGCTGTGTATGATAAAGTCCCATATCGTAGGGTGCAGTTGCAAATTCATTGATTTATGTCAATAACTAATTGTGGCAGGTTTCCACTTAAATGACCACCTGGCATCTCACTTCCATACAAAGGTAAGAAAGGATTTATCCCATGCACAGATAATTGGAAAACGCGTGGCTGTTAAATGGGGACTCCATTAGGGTGTAGACCCATTTGAGAAAGAGCCGTGTGATTAAGTGATCTTTGAAGTCGTTGGGCTGGGCCAGCAGGATTCTCAGACATGCATGGTCTCACGTGGCCCAGATGGAGAAGGACTGCAGTGAGCATGCTCTGTGGGCCTAAAAACAATGGAACTGGGGGGAAACTGTGAAGGCCTGTTCAGGATGCACTCAGTGAGCCACTTTCACACCGGATTGGCGCCATCTTTGAACAGTTTTACTACATATATAACTTTACACCTACTTTTCTCCTACCCCAAGTGTAAAAACATTTCTGTTTTTTTTTTAATTCTTGGCCTTTCCACTCCGGTCTGGACAGGTGGACGGAAACACACCTAGTGAGTCTATTTGATTATGAAGGTTCCTAAGTATCTGCAGGTTCAGTCTTTAAATGCTAAGGAAAAGATCTTCAATGCACTCTTTCTTATCTCCTAGGAAACACAGGGGCATCCTTTTTGAAAGGAAGGGAGATGTCGCAATCCCCACAACAGCTACTAACCATCACGGTAGACCTATTGTTATACAACGTTGTTACATTCTGCAGATCTGTAATCATAACCAGCACATTTCTTTCTCATTAACCTCATGGTTGTCCTGGGAACACCTCCCCCAAATACAACAACCCTGAGGTAGTTAAGACTCCGAAAAGATTGGCTCTCTAAAACAATTTCATAACGAGAAATAAACGTTCATAAAACGGGAGAGACTGCCGGACAGGCACACATAGACTCAGTAACACATGTACACTGTGTTCTGTGTTCCACGTTATCACACGCTAACACAACAGACCCACGGCTTCTCTCTGCTCACAGCAGACTGCTGCACTCTCAGGGAGCAACAATAGCAGCCCCCCCATTCACTTCACCTTTACACTCCTCTTAACGTGAGACTGCAAAAGGCTTCAAGACATGAGAGGGAATGGCAAAGGCTCTGGCCCAGTATGCTAATCAATTTCTGGCCATTTAGTATTCCCCGCTGCTGCTTGAGGCAGCTTTTCCTAGATTAAGAAATAAAAATAAAACATGATTGTGCCCCCACACCTTATTTGCTGAAAACTCTAAACTAATCAAATCCTGCATCACCTGATGCCACATCTCCAGCATGCTCCAAGTATTAATTCCACTAATACAGAGGGATGGTGGAATATCATGGGAGGATATTGGAAAATAATTTCTTGCTTGGTTATTCATTGTAGAATTCATTAAAATCCAATTTTGGGAAATTGAAATAAAAACAGCCATTTGCCGTGATAGACTGGGATGCTACACCAGCAAATATGAGAATGTAGGGGGTGTGGATGGCGTGGGGGGGGGAGATGAAGATGGGGAAGGGAAGGGAGGAGAGAACAAAAGACAGAAATATATTCCTTTTGGTTCTGCCAAGGGCATTTCCTGCTTTCTGTGCAATGCATCCTGGGATAGGTGTTTTTGTCAGACTCCATCCCTCCCACACCTGTTTCCATTAGTCCTTAAAGCTAGCCACCACTTCCCCACATTAACCGCTGTACACACTCCTAATTACAGTAACAGTGGGACTTCATTAGCTCATTAGCATGCTACAGCACGCGCTCAGGCAGACGTACACACCACTGCTGTGATAAAGCCAGCAAGGTTGTGACAGAAATTCACTGCATTAAATCAAAGAGGTTGGCTGTACTTGTCAGAGATTAGCTTCCACTGATATGAGGGAGGAAACGCAGAAAGCAGCACCCATAGTTTTGATTATATGGTGTCCAATGCTAATGAAAATGCTAATACCAGTGCTTCTCATCTATAACTGTGCCAATGTTCACACGTAAATAACAGAAATATTGAGTGTTCACTGAAAATTGTATACTTGACAATCAGAAATGTCATCTTTACAACATTCATAATGAAAAGCAACGAGATGCAGCATCCACACTGGGACACACTACAGTTATGAGAGTTCATGTTTTATTAAAGAGTTCAATGAATTCCCGTCAGGTCCAGATTGTTTATGTCACTGAATTACAGCATACATCAGCATGGCAGGCCAACCTTTAATATCACATTCATATATCCATCAGAAACACATCAGTGAGTGGCAGATTAGACCAAACACAAATCATTTTTAAAAATAAATCCATTTAAATATTCAAGGTCCGGATCCATTTCATTTAGCAACAAAGTGTTCTCTTTGACAAAGACGATACAGGTTAGAAAGACAATGAACATACAGACAGACGAATGGTTAATGAAGCTTCATTTGGACAGAGCTACCTTTTCTTTAAGATGTAGTGCTAGCTTTTTGATATTAATGAACGTCCATTACATTCCATTCATTACCCAATGTGTGGTGTAGACCTGCTCTATCTGTAAATTATAGAGCGGTCTAGATCTGCTCTATCTGTAAATTATAGAGTGGTCTAGACCTGCTCTATCTGTAAATTATAGAGTGGTCTAGACCTGCTCTATCTGTAAATTATAGAGAGGTCTAGACCTACTCTATCTGTAAATTATAGAGTGGTCTAGACCTGCTCTATCTGTAAATTATAGAGTGGTCTAGACCTGCTCTATCTGTAAATTATAGAGTGGTCTAGACCCGCTCTATCTGTAAATTATAGAGAGGTCTAGACCTGCTCTATCTGTAAATTATAGTGTCTCAAGATGTTGTTATGATTTGATACAATAAATAAAATTGAATTGAATTGAATTCCACTGAATCCCAGTAATGACCAAAGGTAGACATACACGATCCCAGTTGTAATAAATCCGATGCAGATGTGGAAAGCAGCCCTTTGAAGAAGTGATGTGTGCACAGACAGGAGCTCCTCCTCAGTGCTGTGAGCTGATAGGACTGAAGCCAACTTCCAGTGGGGTCAATCAGAGCGAACTGACCCAGGGTCAGCATCCCGGTCACACGCGCCTCTCTCAGGCCTTCATTAATGTTCGTTTCCTGCCGAGCCGTGGCACTGGCTTATTGGCCTCTGCCACACTCCACAATTCTTTGGGAACTACCTTGTTGTATTTTGAGGCGTACGTTTTTTAGATGGAATCATTCCTTTTTGATGACAAGCTTTCATATACACATGAAAGCCTGGCTTGGAAATGAAGCTGGGCTCATACAGAGCCATGCCCAGCCTAGCATCAGGTCTGCATACCTGCAGGATGTGAATCATGTGGTGCAAGAACACAGAGACATCACTGTCGCCATAGTTTGAAAAATGGTTTGCACTTTGTGTAGTAGTATTTGCATTAAGACTATTTTTTGTTATATTATACATATCATTTTATACAGATAATACATCACTGCCATTTGTACAAAACACACATTTTTGTATATGTGTTTACTTTCCAGACAGCCTTCCACTGTTCCACCTTAAAGGCACGCTATGCAACATGTGTACCTTTAAGAACGTCATGTTGATGGTAAACAAACCTGTAGCACCGATACACCGGACACCTGTAATAAAAGTGTGGGAGGGAGAGAATCACAAATTGCTTTCAAGGCTGGGCGATATGGACCAAAAGTCATATCCCGATATATTTAAGCTGAACATCGATATACAACATATATCCCGATATTGTTTCCGCAAAGTGAGAGAAAATGTCCAGTCAAAGTCAAAGCCAAATATGATGTGTCACAAGTAGTTTTATTGAAACCGGCTGTTTCAGTGAACAGTTGCAAAATCAAATGAATAAATAATAAACAGGT
>NC_045754.1:22792888-22794342 GCF_008692095.1 Etheostoma spectabile
GGTTCATGATTAAATGCTCAGCTGTTCAAGACAGCAGCAAAAAACACAAAGTTGCTGACAGACACACAAAAAGAAAATGAGGAAAAACTAAGATTTTAAAATGTTGTTTAAAGTAAAATATCAGAATGCTCCTTACAACACTGCCCTCACCAATAGCCACGTGTAGTCTGGGACCGGAGCACTGCATCCTCAGCCACTCGCTGTTGCTCCCGTTGGCGGTTGTTATAGCAACCAGATGCTTTTCTTGGAGGTTCCAGCTTGCAATTGTGTCCTGCAGGGCCCGGCTATATGCTCACTGCTGTGATCCTGGGGGAAATAACTTGTTTTCATCTCCCAGCCTTGAATGAAGTGGACTGTCACGCTCACGTCCTGCTCGACCTCGTGTGGCTGGTCAACGCCAGCGAGCCGCTCAGCAAGGCTCGGCCTGACTTCAGTGCTTCTCCTGCAAAGTAGGTGTGACTGGAAAGCTCCTATCTCAGGGCCATAGTTTTCAGGAGCTTTTTTAATCCGACTTGTTCGGGACCACATCTTTAGCACTGGGATAGGACACCGCTTTAGTTATAGTACACCACTTCTCACTTTTCTTTTCATAAGGCACACTGCGGGAAAAGGAAGTTTGCAGTGAGCTTTGTTTCAGGTTGTCGATGCCTTGCCGCTGGGGCGTGCGTGGGGTTTCCAAGAGTGTGTGGAAGGGTTTTCTGGTGGCTGGGGCGCTGGGAGCAGTGCAGAGAGCTCCGGGTCAGCAGCATGTAGCAAGGATCACAGCGCAAATTTGAACTATATCGATATATATGCAAAATGGTTTAATTCCGTATCACATTTAAAAATGTACTGATATATTTTTTACATCGATATATCGCCCAACCCTAATTGCTTTACTTTACTGCTACCGGTGACCAGCCAGCACCAGAAATCAGCACCAGTCTGTCATTATACGCACAACATCCCAGACGCCATACCAAGACTGCCGGGCTCTCTGTTGATTGTTGTTGGGTCCAGGAGGCGGCGCAGATAGAGGAGGGAGGGGAGGGAGAGGAGGGAGAGGAGGGAGAGGAAGCAGAGCGGGGCCGCAGCTCCGGTGTCATTCTAAGGCTAACCACCTCTACCGAGCTTGGATCTCTCCAATGCCAGATCCCTAGTTACTAAAATGGATGACTTGGAATTACAACTTGCTGGAAATCGCTATGTTCGAGACTGTTGCGTTTTGATTATCACTGATACCCGATGCTAGCATGCAGCTAGCAGGCTGCAGACCGCTCCGCTGGGCACAGGACTGAGTAAGAGCGCAGGAGTGGGGCTCTGCATTTATGTGAATGAGAAATGATGTAATAATGGGACAATTATAGAAAAATACTGTACCCCTGACCTCGAATCCAAGCTGTGCATAGTGGGGCTCAAAGGTTTGGGCACAGCAGGTAAACATTTATATTAATGTGCATAAAGAAGCCAAGAAA